>NC_081449.1:423249-427656 GCF_007210705.1 Tigriopus californicus
GACGAAGTCACTCGAGGATTGAGTGGAGTGTACGCCTAAGTGGACGACATTTTTGTGGCCTCATCTTCTCCTTCTGAGCATCTCCTGCATCTCAAAGCGCTGTTTCGTCGCTTGGAGTCGTATGGTTTGATCATCAGCAAAGAGAAATGTCTTTGTGGTGAAACCGAGCTTTTGTTCCAGGGCCACAAAATCTGAACTCTGGGCAAACGTTCCAGCGCTTCATTGACGAAGTCACTCGAGGATTGAGTGGAGTGTACGCCTAAGTGGACGACATTTTTGTGGCCTCATCTTCTCCTTCTGAGCATCTCCTGCATCTCAAAGCGCTGTTTCGTCGCTTGGAGTCGTATGGTTTGATCATCAGCAAAGAGAAATGTCTTTGTGGTGAAACCGAGCTTTTGTTCCAGGGCCACAAAATCTCAGCACTAGGCATTGAACCCCTCCCGGATCGTGTTGAGGACGTGGTGGCGTATCCACCCCCTCGGGATGCTTTATCGCTGCAAAAGTTACTCGGCCTTATTAATTACTACCACAGACTTATTCCGCACTGTTCGCACCTTGTTCATTCTTTTTGGGATCTCCTGAAGCCCAAAGCACCTTTTGAGTGGACCTCTCTGCATCAGGAGGCTTTTGAAAGTCTCAAGTCTGCTCTATCTCAGCGAACTTTGTTAGTATTCCTTCGGTCTGATTTGCAATTGGCAGTAACATCAGATGCTTCGGATTCGGGGTTGGGCGCTGCCTTGGAGCAAAAGACTGATACCGGTTGGGAGCCTTTAGCTTTTTTCTCCCGTGTTTTGACCAAGGCAGAGGCTAAATATAGTGCATTTGACCGTGAGCTTTTGGGAGTGAAAGAAGCCATATTGCATTTCCGGCACTTCATCGAAGGTTCTCCTTTCATTGTGTTTACTGATCACCGGCCCTTGATTACGGCTATTCATGCCAAGGGTCTTTCGTGGAGTGATCGCCAATCTCGTCATTTTTCAATCATTGCCGAATATATCACGGATCTCCGCCATATTGAGGGCAAATTGTGTGGCAGATGCGTTGTCACGAATTAATTCTCTGACTGCATCTCCTATTGCTTGGAATTCTTTCCGTGTCTCCCAAACTGAAGACTCCTACATCAAAGCCTTGCCCAGGGCTGTCACCGGACTCCAATGCGAATTGATAGAATTTGACAATGTGCCTATTTTGTGTGATGTTTCTACAGGCACGCCTCGCTCAGTGGTCCCCCACTCTTGGGTTTCGCGCATCATTTCTATTTTTCATGAGCTCAGTCATGGAGGCATTCAGCTAACCACTCCTGCAGTTCAAACAGATTTTGTGTGGTACATTATGAAGAAGGACATTCGCCATTTCGTCAAGTCGTACAAGCCTTGTCAAAGTTCCAAGGTGCAACGCCATAATCGCCATCCTGTTCGGGATTTTGATCCTCCCTCGGAGCGATTTGGACACCTTCACGTGGACATTGTTGGGCCGTTACCCCAATCCGAGGGTTACCGATATTTATTCACCATGATTGATCGGTGGACTCGTTGGCCTGAAGCTGTCCCCATGCGTTCAATGACAAGTGCGGATTTTGCTAGTGCATTATTGCACGGTTGGATATCTCGTTTTGGGGTACCAGAAATCATTACCAACGACCGAGGCAGACAATTTGGATCAGCTCTTTGGCGGGAACTTGGCCGCTTTCTCGGTTTTTGCTCTACCCGAACGACATCTTACCATCCTCAAGCTAACGGCCTGGTAGAGCGTTTTCACCGATCCATGAAGGCTTCATTAATGACCAAACTCACAAGAGCCAAAGATTAGAATAAGGAGCTTCCGCTTGTCCTTTTAGGGCTTCGTTCGGCATACCAGCCGGATTTAGGTCATTCTTCTGCACAGGCTACTTTTGGTGAATCTTTGCGAATTCCTGGCCGGTTCTTTAGTACGAGCCCCGTTCCTCCAAATGCTGGAACATTTGTGTGCGACGTCTGATCTCGGTTGGAAAGTTTTCCTTTTGTCAACCCAAAGCGTCATGGTTCATCATCGCCCTACTCATCGTCATCACTCTCCAAATCTGAATTCGTTTTTGTTCGTTCAGACGTTGTTTCTCCTCCTCTTTCTCCTCCGTATACAGGGCTTTTTAAAGTCGTTGAGCGGCAATCCGATTATTTTGTTTTGGACGTGGATGGTAAAATTGACACGGTGTCTGTAGATCGGCTGAAGCCCGCTTTTTGCTCTTCGGATATCCTTCCTGGAATCTACAAACCCTCTATGTCGCAACGCGGCCACCTGATATTTCCCAATAATTGAGGGGTTAATTTATTTCATTTGGGCATTGTGTTTTCTCCTATGCTTTATGTAATAAACTCCCAAGGGAGGATGTAGTGTGGCGGTTAGCTGTTTTGGCTAGCTGACCAGCATTCCCCGGCATTCTGTTCTCAGCTCTCGTCTCGTCCACTCGCCACATACCTTAGGCAAAACGTTGCGAAGAAAACCACACTTGGCTAATTTAAATACATCCATGAAGACATTTAGAGATATTTGGATTTATTTGCTACTAAATTTGCAATTTTGACTTCTTTCTTGCCATCTTTGGGGCTTCCATAATCTGTTCTGCCTGAATCTCTAACCATTTTGATCCCTCAGCCATAAGGTCTAGGGGCAGGACCCGGGACATTATAGCCTCACATTACCGTCGTTGACGGAGAGTCAAGAAAATTGTTGAATCACTCAACCCTGTAAGCAAACTAAAAATTCATTACTTTTTTGCTAGATCTAATGCAGTCGTCTCATAATGAGTGGAAAATGTAGTACGAGTCCCATAGCACAAACAGAAACTAGTTTTGCAATCGCACTTTAATAAAACAGAAGATTCTGTGGTCCCATGAGTTACTTAATGATTCCTGTCTGAATTTAGCCGTTGACCTTAGGGGTACCACCATCTAGTGGCTATTTTTCAGGACTTAATCCTGCAGCAGTTTCTTCTCAAGGTTTCATTGTTCTGAGTATAGCTCGTGGAAACATGGACATGTGTTGGACAATAACAAATGTTCACTGGGTGTCAAATGTAATAGATTGCAGGCAAAGTTTTTAACACCACATTCAAATCATATTTGACTAGCTGGAAAGATGAACTACCCTTATATGACCCTAGTGTATCCATAGTCTAGTTATCACGCGCTTGTCCACTTGCTCTCTTTCATTTTCTCTCGACGAAATACAACAGTTCTTCACGACCCTTCATCGCGTTCACTTCGAAACAATATTGGTGGCAGCGTTTTGAACTCTTTCCTTTCCACTCCTCCTGAAGTAACGTGTTTGTTGTGGTAATTATTCCTGTGTGAATGCCCCATGATAAAGATCGTGACTCGGGCTTTGCTGGTACTCCAGAACGAAATACTTTGACCTCACCCCGTCTTTCAACGGTGCCAGGAAGTGAGCTGATCAGTCCCTCTGACATCATGGCTGAAGCTCCGGACAATGCCAACAATGATGTGCGCACAGTGGCCAAAACAGTGGTTCAGATCCCCAAATATTCAGGGCACCCTGTGGCAACTGAGTACAAAACGGCGTCTGGCACGTGTACCGAGGTGTGGGAAGCCTTAAACTGGATTCAACGTTGTGAAAGCGTAAGGGGCGCGGCCAGATGGAACAATGAGGTCCTGTTACAGCAAGCAATCCTCAGCCTCATTCCCTCTTCTCCCGCGGATGACTGGTACCAGTGTGAACTGGGTCAGGATGATGTGTCAACGTGGGAAGGCTTCAGGACAGCTCTGGTGAGGGAATTTTCCCCTCCCCTCGCCGCTAATGAGCGTGTTTGCATTTTGAAGTCTTTCAAGCAGTCCCAGCCAGAACTTGCCGCTCAATTCCGCAATCGTCTTTGCCTTGGAATGCGAAAATTTACAAGAAACTTGGAGGATTATTGTGTGGCTTCCCCTTCTCAGCAAACAGCGGACTTTCTTGCCGGCTATCAAGAGGGACTCCTCCACGGCCGCAAGAAGGCTACGGAGTTCTTCCAAGACAACTTTTTTCTTCTGGGACTGCGCGACAGTCTTATCAAGGAAGTGACCCTGGCAGGAGCTCACAAAATGTCCGACATGCTGCAAGTCATTCGGCGTTTAGAGGTTTCTGAGCAACAGAAGCGTGGACAGTCCCACTTCGTTCCGGCCGCTGCATATTCCCTCCTCTGAAGAGGCCTTGTCCCTTAAGTCCCAGGTGGTTCAGCTGGCCTCTTCCCTATCGTCGCTTTGATCTTCGATGTGGACATCCACTGTGGATGCTTCTGCAAATCCACATTCTAGCAACCGCGGTAGTTTGAAAAATAAAACCCGTGACAGATCCCAGGTGAAGTGCTACTTTTGCCTGGTCCAAGGTCATTATTCCACTGAATGTGACCGGCGCAAAAAGGAACGGGCAGAGGGT
>NC_081449.1:427707-437700 GCF_007210705.1 Tigriopus californicus
AAACTTTTCCCCTCCTTCCACGATCCGTCAGGTGCGCGAATTTGTGGGCCTTTGCAATTACTTTAGAATTTCCATTCCCCATTTTTCATCCTTGTCGGCCCCGATGAATGCGCTCCTCCAAAAGGACTCTTTATGGGGGGGAGGGCCCCTCCCTTCATCCGCCTTACAAGCTTTCACATATCTCAAAAAACCATTACTTTCTCCAGCAGTCCTTGCCTATCCAAATCCGACCAAAGATTATCATCTCATGGTTGATGCCTCAATTGGTTCTGAGAACATACCAGGTGGACTCGGAGCCTGTCTAGTACAGTTCTATGACGGCAATCCTCGTCCAATTGGTTTTGCTTCTTGTTCTTTGTCCAAACATGAGAAGAATTACACTGCTTTCCTACTTGAGATGCAAGCAGCCATATGGGGGATTGAATACTTCTCTGTCTACCTTAAGGGCCATCACTTCACGTTACATACGGATCATTGCCCACTGGAAAAGCTTTCCTCGGTGCATAAGCGCACGCTAAATCGCCTTCAACAGCTTATGCTAGAGTATGATTTTACTATTGTATATCAACCGGGAAAAGACAATGTTGCTCCCGATTTTCTTTCCCGCAATTCAATTTCCACAATATCCCTGTCTGAACAGAACATGAAGAAGCTGCAATCAGCAGATCCTAAAATCAGCAAAATCCTTAATGATTTGGCTTTCAATTCCACATCTGCTTCATTTCTGCGAATTAAGCCCTTTTTAAAGGTTTTTAATGGCGTCTTGTAGTGCACTGACGGCAATTCTAAGCCTCGAATCTTCACTCCTTCTTCCCTTCATCAGGACATTCTCCAATCTGCACACAATTCTCAGCTTGGAGGTCATATGGGGATATACAAAACTACCGAAAGAATTTTGACCGATTTTTATTGGCCCAGTCGCCGTATTCGAGCTCCTCTACAGCTCCTATCCCATCCTCCATCTCCAAATCATCGTGTACATATCGATTTGTTTGGTCCCCTGACGACTTCTGAGTCGGGCAAAAAGTTCATTCTTGCCATCACGGACGCTTTTTCAAAATATGCTGAATTGGTAGCAATTCCTTTGAAAGAGGCAGGCGTTGTTTCCCAAGCCATCCTTGATACGTGGATCACGAGGTATTCCACGCCACGTGAGATTATCACGGATCAAGGCCGAGAATTCAGCAACCGTCTTATGAAATCCCTGACTCAGCGACTTGGGATTCTTCTCAAGACGACTTCTCCTTATCATCCCGAATCCAATTGCTCATGATGGGGTCTCTCTCGACTTCTTTCCTAGAAGTCTTCTCAACACGCTTGCGGCATTTCTGGGGCTTCCGTTCTTCAACGTTTACCTCCCCCCCATTGGGCTGGCGCTGATGGCGTTGATTGTGGTCTTGACCACCTTTCTTTTTTCTCCTGTCATTTGGGTTATCCATTTTTTTGCGCCCAAAGTGGAGCAAGATATTGTGAAATCTTTGACATTTCTGGCAAGGAGGGGCCTTGCATTTTCCAAAATCATGCTTTATCAGACACTTAAAGCATAGGCAATTTAAGCGAGTCAACTGCCATCTGGCCGACGTAGGGTAGAAGGCCACCTTTGGGCACTCTCTTATATCACCATGAGCTGGCTCATCACAAAACGGGCACTTGTGGCTTGACGTGCATACATTGTTAAAGACACGCTGAGCCTTGGGCCATTGCTAAGCCTTCCATGATCCCTTTGAGATGGATGGCCGCTCTGGTCTTCTTTCTTCTTTCTTGACATCCTCCTGAACTTGAGGTGACAATAAAACCACCTCTGGGGAAGACGATCTCTTGAAGCATTCTTCCTTCTTCTTATCAGGATCATGAGTCATATTAGACAACAGGATCATCACTTCGCTATTAAGCTCGAAAACATCATGACTATTGCTTCGAAGTTGACAAGTGAAAAGTCTCGTGCCATCCTAGCTGAACATGAAGCTTTCGGGTCCATCATGGCCTTGTCGACCTTGGTGACTCAGGGTCGTCACCTCTCCCGTATACTTGATGGTCTCGTAACTCTCTTGGTGGACCATCGACTTTCCCCCCTGTTACTTTCACCTAACGTCTTATCAGGCAAGGTTTCTCATCTTCTCCAACAAGCTCAGAAGGCCAACATGGTGCTCGACATCAGCGATACCGCTGATGTTTTCCGTTCTCCCGTGTCTTACTCAATTGACAGTCATCTCTCTCTCCGTGTCATCGTCCATGTTCCTGCCAGCTTTCGTCGACATCACTTTGAGCTCTTCACTATGATGAACGTCCCTTTCAAGCTCAATGACACCTGGCATCAAGTGGCACACCCCTCTTCTCAGCTTGGCAAAAATTACGACTCTCATCACTCTATTTCGAACTTCCCCTCAACCATCACCATCAATGTAAGCAAATGAAAGGCTAAAAATCCTGCACTACTCTGCCTGAGCTTCTCAAACCAACCCGCCCTTCTTGCCTCTGGGCCATGTTTCAAGGATTGCACGACGTGGCTCTCAAGACATGTCACTTGGTCTTTCCAGGAGCCATCTCGCAGTACTGGCAATCAGAAACTGACCACTACATTATCTTCCGTCCTGTTCCTACCCCGTTCACTGTCAAATGCTCAGATGATTTGTCCGTAAGTGTCCTACTCAAGGGACTCCGTGCCGTCTCCATTCCAAGGAGATGCAAGAGCAGCAATTCTTTTTCGAAATTTACACCGGGGACGTCGTTATTCGTGATGAAATGGTCGTGCATCTGGCTGAGCCCCATCTTAACCGTGCCGATCTCATCTTTCCCCCAAACTGATACCCAAATCCATCTTCTAACACCTCAACTCGTCCATGATCCCCATTTACCTTTTCACATCTCGACTTCATACCCTTTCTGGTTCGTTGACGTTGTGGCGAGCACCTGATTGCTCACTATGAGACTCCCCAGTTGCTCTTAGAGACTGGTATCGTAAAAACCACACTGGTGACCCCGCGTTTTAACACGATCAAAATGGCAACCAACAAGCTGGATTCGACTAACATTACCTCGGCTGTTTCGGTCAAACTGCCCCCATTCTGGAGCCATGAACCTGAGAAATGGTTCCTTCTTTCTGAGGCGCAATTTCGCCTTCGGAATATAACGACATCTGGTACCAAGCATGACCATGTGGTTGCGGCTTTAGGTCTGGATGTCATTTCAAGAATTCCAAGCTCAGTTCTTCTGCCACAACCATCGGATCCAGATCCATACTGTACCCTTAAGTCCAGTTTGTTCAAAATATTTAAGGCCAAGCCAGCACAAAGGATCTCAACTTCTTGGACCTAATTCCGGATAGCCTTCCCATAACGGAATTGTACGCCCAATCAAAGTCTCTTTGGGAGGTATAGCTGACATCCGTGAATATCTCATCAAGGACAAACTCCTACGGTCCTTCCCGGACCATGCTCGATCCTCTTTGGCCACAAACCTCGACGAGCCTTTGGATAATTTTTTTGAGATAGCGTTGAACTTGTCCTCCTCCTCGTCGCGTACTGCATCAATGGCCTCAACCATGTCCAAGCCGACATTGCCCTATCTATGCCGCTTGCATTTCCGTTTGGTAAGAAAGCGCACCGTTGTCTTGACCCTGCCAAGTGCCAGGGACCACCTATCGAAGTTGCGGAGAGACGAGCAAAAAACTAAATTTCGGCTGTCGTCCATTCTTGTCGGCAGCCTCATCCTTTGTTGACTCGTTTCATTTTCCTTCGAGCACTTCCCCATGTTCCCTTCTTTCGTCGCTGATTCCATTTCTGGTCGTCGATTTCTGGTGGATTCTGGTGCTGCAAAGTCGCTTCTTCCTCGTCGCCTCGTTACTTCTCCTGCTGACGGAGGTAACCCCAATATGGCTGACAATCTCGTCAATGCCAATGGTTCTCCCATAACCACGTATGGCCATCACAAGACAACGAATTGAGATCGGCCTGGGAGCAATTTACGGGTGGGCTTTTATTATTGCCGATGTTTCTATGCCAATTTTAGGGGCCGATTTCTTGAGATCAAAATGACCTTCTTGTGGACCTGAAGAATAAACGATTAATTGAAGCGTGCTCTTTCTCTTCAACTCCTCTCTCAGTGGCTGCAATCCATTCTGACCACTTGGCTCGAATCAATTTCATCTCGCCGGCTGAACACAGCCCATATCTAACGCTATTAAACCGTTATCCGGCTTTATTGAAACCAACATTTTTGTCCTCGACGTCCTCTCACAATGTGCGCCATTTCATTCCAACGTCAGGTCAACCTTGCTTTTCTCGAGCCCGTAGGTTACCCAAGTTGAAATATGATATCGCCAAAACTGAGTTCGAAGAGCTCCTTGAGCTCGACATTATTCAGCCTTCTTCCTCGCCTTATTCTTCGCCCCTACACATGGTCCCTAAGAGTAATGGTTCGTGGAGACCGTGTGGCGATTACCGGCTACTAAATGCACAGACAGTTCCTGACCGCTACCCCTTACCACACATTCACGACTTCTCTGCCCATTTGGCTGGTTCAACAATTTTCTCCAAGATTGACCTGGTTAAAGCATACCACCAAATCCCGATGGCAAATGAAGATCGAGAGAAGACTGCCATTATCACCCCATTCGGTTTGTTCGGTGATGCCATTTGGGTTGCGAAATTCGGCTCAAACATTTCAGCGCTTCATTGATGAAGTTACTCATGGTCTTAAAGGCGTGTTTGCTTATATAGACGATATTCTTGTTGCTTCATCTTCGCCGATTGAACACGAAACCCATCTACGTGAACTTTTCCGCCGTCTCCATGGATATAATCTCATCATAACCACAACGTCATTATAGTCCTGGGTTTTCTCCCACTGATTGGTTCAATGGTTTTATTTCTTAATTGTCGCTATATCAAACTGCAATCATCTCCCCCCGCCTAGCTCTTTTTCATACAATTTTTGCCAGTTCTTCGATCAACCATTACTCTGAATTGTGTCCTCTCTAGGTTAATATAAAATGCTTTCAATTAAAAAAAAACCCGGAGGGATAGTGTACCCATAGTATAGTTATCACGCGCTTGTCCACTTGCTCTCTTTCATTTTCTCTCGACGAAATACAACAGTTCTTCACGACCCTTCATCGCGCTCACTTCGATACAATAACCCCAAATCCAGACCTGCTTGTCCTTGTCCTTGGTTCTGATAAGCCTGGATTTTGGAGGGCTCAAAAGTGTATTAATCCTTTGCAATCACCACAATTGATCCGAAAACCTGATTGAGAACGAACATCATAGATACTTTTAAATATTTTTAGTAAAAGATGCTTATCATTCCTTATTTAAATGCTGTATAGTCTCAATCTTCTCAGGTTGACCTAGAGTGCTCTAGTTTGACCCAAAACAGTAGCTCTCCCATTCCCACATTGTTCCCACTATCCTTATTCGGCAAAAGTACAAGTTTTCCTGAAAATGCGACCAGAACAACCCCAGTACATTACAGACAAAAAAGCAATTATTAAAAAAATACTTGCTTTTTCAGCGCAGGTCTTTTCACACTGAGAAATAGCTGAGATAAAGCACCCAGAGTAATCAAATTTCACATAGAAACCTGATTGGTTAGGGTATTAATTAGGTGGCACCACAACAGAGACAATTTGAGAGCTTTTGGTTTTAAAGATTTTGAAATGATGAAATATTTGAAAATTTTGCACATTAGTTTTTTTTGCGGACTTCCTTACCGCTACCGGGATTGGAATCCCAGCAGTTCAAGACGAGAAGATTATTTATTTTACTTGATTTTTATCTATATATATTATTTGATCGACCAACGAATTAGAATTGGCCGATTTGGCTAATCCTTGAATATAAGGCTGATCCGGAATTTTAGTCATAAACTTGTCCAAGTCTGACTTAAATCTTGCTACTGGATCAACGCCTACATAAGCCCTACGAATATTTGCGGGCAGCAAATTGAACAATGAAGGAGCCCGAGAAAAGAAAAGAGTTGGACTTCATTGTTTTAACTAGCCTGGATTCTCGAGGGCTTGAAGGTGCTCTCAAAACGCACGTTAAGCCCTACGGTCGCTACAATTGACCCTAAATCCTGGGTTGGGACAAAGCTCATGAATGCTTTTGAAAACGTACAATATCTGATACCTTCTCTAAATACTGTGCAATCCCAACCTTTCCAATCTCTCCCAGTACGAGAGCTCTCTCATATCCTCAATGTTCTTAGTACAAACATCTTTGGACCTGCTCGAGCATTTGCAAACCTGCTGAACTCATTGGAGCCCAAATGGGAGAGGCATATTCAAGATGCGGCTGAACAATCGACTTGTACAGAGTTAGCATCGTGATACTATCTCTGGACTTAAATGTGCTATATATCCAACCACATGTTTGAAAAGCTTTACACTACTTTCAACTGGATATGCTCATCGAACTTCCATTATCTTGGAGGACTACACCTAAATCCTTCATGGATGAGACCTGCTCAATGTCCTTACCTTCATCAGTTCAAAATTAGTTTTTGATTATTTGGCCCTGAAAAAGAAATTTTCTTTTCCATGCCCCGTTAATGCCCCTGAAATTGGCGATAATACTAAATAACTAGACGATTTGAAAGTTGATAAACAAAGCTTAGCAAAAGAAAAAATAATTTTCTGAGAAGCACTTTCACCCTAGATAGTTCAAATGTCAGTTCTTAAACATGCGTCCACCCCTATGCATAATGAACAAGTCATTTTCCGAACGAAAAGTGGCGGAACAATTAAATGCAATGCACATAGCCCCAATTTAGAATACCACGACTGCCTGCTAATTAGCATCCAATTTCACTTACACTAACAGTTGCGAAGAGCTTACGAAACTAAAGCTTGAAAAATACCTTTGTTGGCGACAAAGAAAATACAAGACAATGGATTCCAAACTGTAAATGATATAATTCAAAATTTTAGGAATCAATATTTTTCAATATTTAGGTCAATATGCCTGAGGTGCATCAAACGAAATGAATCACGTAAAAAAATTCCGTAAATTATTTCACCATCTACATCACAGGGTCCCAAAATAAGCCTCTCTGTAGGGCCTTTTGAGGCCCATGGTGAAATGATAGGCAATCTAAAGGTTATGGCTTACATGCTAGAGGATCATTTTTCGTGTATTTTCTTGTCCAAATTGTTCAGGAATAACAGCTCTTTGCTCTAATGATGAGTCTGTGGAGACTGGCGAGACTAGTCAAGTTGAGCGATTAGATGATCTAGTTGTCGCAGCTCAAGATGCTTTAGAGGCCATCAAGGACTTGAGGCTTTCAAGTTCTCCTGGTTCTGATGGTGTGACATCTCAGTTTCTGATGAGATGCTCGCTGGTTCTTGCTCCTGTTTTCTCGTACTTGATGCGGTGCATCTTGGATCTGGGCAAGTTTCCATCTTCACAAAAGTTAGCTCACGTTGTTCCAATTTTAAAGGCGGAGATAAGTCTCTCCCAGTAACTATTGACCGATTTGTCTCATCACGAATATTGCGCAGGTGTCTGAAAGGTTAACGAGTTCAAACTTGAATATTTCCTGAAGCCTTGAAGTTTTTTTTCATGATCAGCACGGATTTTTGCACGGTTATCCACGTGATTGAGTAAACAGACTGGGAGGTCATTGCTAAAGTTTATATGATTATTGGTCTATGGACAAATTTGTGTAGGCACTTCAACCTGAACTGTTTGCTTCTTTTTCATGAGTAAAATTTCTTATCCAGTCAAGAACTTTGCTTTGGATTCCAATCTCATGAATGCCTGTGTTTTCAGATTTCTCCACTAGGCTTGTGCATCATGGAGTCGACGGCAGAGGCATCAAGTTTAACCAACAGCCTTCTGAACATGACCAATGCCACTCAAAATGCACCCTTAGGTAAAAAAGCCTGGAAGCGCCAATGCCACTCAAAATGCACCCTTAGGTAAAAAAGCCTGGAAGCGGCCAGAATAAACTTGTTTAGTGCCAATTGACATGTTGAAGTTCATCCGGGCGAGCGAAACAAAACGAGAATGGGTCATCGTGTCACCCAACATTTATGGCAGGATGACCACAAGGGCCTTGATAGCTTTGAAAAGCGGAATCTTAGTGCTAAATGTTCTGATTTACTGATTACAGAGGAGAATTGCAAGTATTGGTGTACACACCGACTTAAGTTAGTCTGTGAACCAAGCCCAGATCGAGCCTGAGATAAATGTCTCTGCCTCAAATTGTTGAGCCACGGTAGTTATCAGTTACAACAAGAGGCATTCGTGGATCCGGATCAACTCCCAACAATGTCCAATTTAAAATTTTTAGACCCGTCTCCTGTAGTCAAAAAGACCATAATAAAGAATACTCTCAAGATAAACGATGTCCTTAAATGATAAAAGGCAAACGGGGAGGGAAAGGTTGGGAATTGGGTCACTGAGAGTGGTGTCCCAAACTTCGGGCGTTTGGCCTACTCAAGTTCAACGAGAAGGGTTATTCCAAGCAAGGGTGTGGATAGTTTCACCAATTCGTGTGCATGAAATCATTGAGGCATAAGGTATATTTCAATTTCAGGTGTAGAAAGGTTCATTTCCGGGGCACTAAGAGGAAGATACAGCATCTCATTGTCATTATTCTCAACAGACGTATCTGACCTCTTTCTTTGCTCCTTGCCTCTTTCCCTCTCCATGCTCCCCTCACCCGCCCTCACCCTCGCCCTCGCCCTCGCCCTCAATTCCTTTGGTCTCTCTCCAACCCAAATGTTGCACAGGGCGACCACGAAAAGTGGGACATTTATGGTATATACTTATATATCATCAAAATCAAGAATCTTAAAACATTCAATCAACTTCAAATTTGATAAGCAAGCACAAATGGTAAAAAATAAGCTTTTTAATACATTCTCAATGACTCTTGACTGTCTTGACTCTTACAACTGCATAAAACTTCCTTTAACTGAATTGCAGGATGGACGGATGATGTCCAGGTAGGCCCAATCAGCCTCTAACGCTTATTTTAGGGGACTGACACTGTTTTGAATTATGTAGACCTCCATATCTTCAGGATATGGCTTAACCCGTCAAAATGAAATAATTCACATTATGAATCACTTAAACGCATCACAAGCAAGTGTTTCCAGTACAACGGTATATAAGTTTGTTGATATTGAAGACACTTTATAAGTTAAACAAAACTTATTTCACGTTTATGTTTTTTTGCATTTTTACCTTCGCCGTTCCCAGATGTGCTTTTAAATATAAATGTGCAATTTTTACACACTTGTTTTTGCTGTTCTCCTGATCACTATATAAACCCAATAGGACAGGTCTTCCATGCTAGTCATCACTGTAATTCAGTTCGACATGCATGCAAGCATCGTCATTTTGGGGCTTTTCTTTTGCTTCCACAACGCTGCGGCTCAAAAAGGTCTCCAATGCTTCGTACCGGGGGAATGTTTGGACTCCCAAATTTTGGGGGCCACACCCACTAATACCTCGCGAGAATGTTGGCATCATTGCCAATCCGTGACGGGCTGCACTTGGTTCACGTTCTACAAGGATTCCCAGATCTGTACCCCTTTGTCCGGATGCTTGAGGCTGTCCAATGAGAAGTGCCAAGACAATTGCATCAGTGGGGAAGAGGAATGTCCCGAGGTTCAATGTGGAGTCCATGGTAGATGTTATGGAGCACTTGAAGGCATCAGGAGAGTGGCCAATGCCAAAGAATGTGCCACCATCTGCAAGCACAGGCAAGAGTGTTTTTGGAACACATACGATCCGGAGCATGAAGCCTGCCTGATGACCAACGACTGTCCTCTCTTGGATCGAACTTGTTCCAATTGTTCTAGTTCGGAACGAGATTGCTCCGCGGAGATGGAGGCCAACATGAGTAACTGACCATTTTTATTGTTGTTGGCGTTAGTTCATTCCGGTATTTATTTTTAGACACCCCAAACAAGGATAATCCAAAAGCATCGTCGAGCTTGTTGTTTGGAACAGATAAAATGTTGCAACAAACTTATTTCAATCT
>NC_081449.1:437736-450120 GCF_007210705.1 Tigriopus californicus
GCATATTCATACTTCGTTCAGGTAAGAATGTACTACGACGTCGTTCGGTTGCTTTGAAATTCTGGTCTCTTAACTTCAAGGCTTGACAAACTATCATTTTAGATTCACATCTTAAGCCTATTCGTTGAAAGACGAGCTTCAAGCAAAATTTGCTTTTTAGTAACGATAAGCATGGTTGATCAAGGGATTTAAGCAGCAGTGTGTCAGAAACATGTGTTTTGATCATGGACTGGCTCAAGGGAGAGGAAACGGTACGGTTTTCTATTACCCGCAAAGTTAAACCATTGCGAACAAATTACATTAACTTTGGTCAGGATGTTCCTTAAACACTTTTCTTCATCTAATTAATTGCAAAAAATGTTGATAAATTTTCTTTAGTGCAAACTGTTTTATCAAGGACATTTGATTGGCACTTCTAAACTGGTATACTTGACGATTTATTAAAAGTCCTTTGAAATACAGTTATATGCCTTTTTTAAAACAATAACCTCAGTAATTGCAACATTTATTTAAAACATTTTGCCCTTTTAGTACTCGAGTTTAATTGTTTAACTTTCTGTTTTCGTGACGTCATTAGTCCCCATGTCATCCAAGCATTTTGTTCCCTTTATTACATCGTCTTTTTACTATTGGGCAAGCTATAACAAACATCAAAAAGTATAATTTGAGGAAAGAGGCTCCTGGTACCAGAACAAAGCCGGTATTGGGGTTTCGTGGACCATTGCTCCTGGTCAGAGAGAAATGCGAATCGACTTATTCAAAGGAAGCATAAAGTTTTGTTCCCTTGTGCTGGTCATTGTCCTTCTTTTGTCCGTTGACTTTTTAGTTTCTTTAAGTATGTCTTTCGACAAATATCCATTAATCTCAAATCTTGCTCCCAAGCATCCACAAGTTTTGCTGACTGTTCAATTTGAAATCTCTTTTTATACTTGTGGTTACGTTGAAACCGTTTTAAATACCCCGTCAATGCTGTTCAAGATCTATCCTTTCTTTTTCTCAAATTCTTCCTCTCAGAGCAACACACTGCAAAAAGTGGTGTCAATTACTAAGCACCTGAAAATTGCGAGACCTCCAATTTGGATGGGATGTATTTATACTTGGCGCAGAGTTGGGTTTAGACGATGATGATCTGAGCGGGGGTAATCAGGTATCAAATTTCAACGATCTAGGATACGTAAAAACTTTGAAAAGCATGAACTTGGCATGGCTAGTGTCTCTAAATGTGAGGTCTATTATTGCCAATGAAGAAAAGATCAGAGACCTTGTTCTTGAACAAGCACCAGAGATTTTGGCGATGCAGGAAATGTGGCAATTCTCCAGGATTCAACTGATATTCAATGGATACGACTTGATAGGAATTGAACGAACAGATGGGAGACGGGGAGGTGGAGTGGGATTTTTGATTAAATCAAACCACAAATATAGCCAACCTAAAAACCTTGAATTAATGGACGAAGATTGTGAGGTAATAGGAATTGAATTAGGAAAAAGAGTCTTCCTCTCTGTGTACATACCACCACATGCTGACTTTAATCGAGCTTTCCACAAACTAAATGATATTCTAGCAAACACTGGAGGAAAATCAGTCTTTCTTTGTGGAGATCTGAACATTGATTTGCTGAAAACATCTAAGACTCGTACAGACCTCATTGGCCTTTCAGAACAGTTTAATTTATCACCCCTGATCAATGATGCGACAAGGATTACTGCACACTCCTGCACTTTGATAGACAATATCTTCACTAACTGTTCCGAGTTATTGTCATCTGGAATACTTGCATGTGACGTTAGTGATCACTTTGCAACTTTTACTTCGATAAGCAGGAAATCAGTAATAAGTAAGACCCTGACCAAGGAAATAGAAATTAGGGACACACGAAAACCTAATCTAAAAAGACTAAAAGATTTATTGCAAGCCAAAGACTGGGTGTTAGATATGGAAAACCCAAAGCAGGCATTTAACAATTTTGAGAGAACGTTTTCTCAGATGTTTGATATAGCTCGTCCAATAGTGAAAAGACGATGTAATATAGGGAACACAAAACAAAATGCTTGGATGACATGGGGACTGATGACGTCACGAAAACAGAAAGATAAACTGTTAAATAAATTCAGGAAACATCCTAATTTAGAGTCAAAAAATACCTATGATAGTTACACTAAATTATATTGCAAGCTGGTGCGGTTAGCCAAAGAGATACATTGGAAGAACTTTTTTAAAGTGAATCCAAAAAATTTGAAGACCCTCTGGAAGGGTGCAAATGGGTAACACGACAAAATCACAAACAGTTTCTTTTAAAATCAAATCAAACAAAGAAAACCAAATCACATCTGATCCAAAAGAAGTTGGGACAATTTTCAACAATTATTTTGCAAACATAGGTTACTTTTAAACGGGAATTTTCCCTCTTATAACGCAAAGCTCATGGGCGGATTAGGACCCAAAAAGTCGAGAATTTTTTATTTCAAATGGGTAAAATGTAAAGAAATAAAGACGGTGATAAATGAGCTCAAGTCAAAAAACAGTTCAGGAATGGATGGTCTATCAAACTGAATTCTAAAACATATAGCTCCAACCTAATAGTGCCGTTGGCGAGGTTAGTGAACATCTCTTTTGGGCCCGGATACATACCAACAGAATGGAAAACGGCAAAAGTCATTCCACTTTTTAAATCAGATGACAAATTACTACCTAGTAACTATCGTCCTATAAGTCTTTTGCCAAGTTTCTCCAAGGTTATAGAGAAAATTGTTCAAAAACAAATGCATAAGTTTTTAGAAGTAGAGGTTCTCCGTTACCCTGAACAGTTTGGTTTTAGTGATCGTTCAAATCGTTCAAGTGATGAGGCAGTCGTGCTTGCAAGAACTTCCACCATGTATCAATATTTTCAAATGGAAAAATAATCCTCGGCTTGGTGGTTGGAGATCAATTACTCCAGTTGCCAAGTCGGGACTTTTACAAAGACTACCGAACTTTGCTTTTTCCAATGAGTGGAATAATTTCAACCCTCCAGACATCGATCTAACCAGACTTAAATTCACCCTAGCAATTAGAGATGATCTCTTACAGAAGTACTCTATTGCTCCTTGCAAACTCAAGAATTGCTATGTATGCCAACAAAAATCATAGGAAATGATTCTTATTTTTTATTTTCGTTTACGATTATCAACCGCTCAATCTCATCAGAACACTCCATGCACCAAATACAATTCTAAGCTTATTAATTTTCCTCCTATTGCTGAAGTCGTTTCACATTTAATAGTAAACATAACAAATTAACACTGAAAATATTTGCTTTGCTCTGTTTCTCATGTTTTTCTTTCTATATCTTTTCTTGGTCCCTTCTTTTCTTATAAACTCGAACCGAAATGTTTTTCTACAAGCATTTCAGTTTTATTTTGTATTTCTTCCTTAACTCACGCTATCATGTTGCAGCTTGGCCTCTGTAACATTATTGACTATCTATGTCTTGTCTTCGTTAATTTGCCCAGGTCCTGGTGAAAACAAGCTTTTGCTTACCCAGAACCTGAGGAATTACATGCTCATGAAATTTCTGATATATCAAGATGCTAACTCAAAGATTAAATGCCGATATTATCCAATCATGATCAAAGTGTTCCTAAATAAATCTATCTATCTAAATAAAATTGACATTCTTATATTGATGTCATTTTTCAGCACACCAAAGTTGACAATGACTTCCTTGGTTGTGCCAAGTACAGCATGGGACATTACTCGAACATTCTAATCGCTTGCTACAAGTTCGACACTGAAAAAAAGGCTTGGGACAAGACGGATCATTTGATGCTCAAAAACCGGTTTTTTTCCTTCTTGCCTATTCCTAATCGAGGAATCTTGATCTTGACCGGGTCCAAGTCCGTCTACATGTACGGTGGAATGAAAATTCAGAAAGTAATGGAAGGATTTCCATTGACAAGCACCTCGTTCAAGGGCTCTTTCTGTCGTACTGTCGTCGCCACCGATGAAATCCTAGTCGGATTCACCCAATCAACCACTCCTCTCCGCTCAATCAACCTAAATACTGGGGTAAGTATTAGCCTTTCCAGCTAAATTAGGCATTATGAAGTAAAAGCACAAGTATTGCATTACAAACTTTGCGACACTTTAAGACCGAGTATACAAGTTTTTAGCGTATTGTTTTCGATTGTGAGAACACATCTCATGCATTTAAAAACGAAAGACTATTCTACAAATTTTGATTATTGCCCGTATTTCGCCTTGATTGGTCATTGCTCTTGTCCCGAAATGTTCGGACAGCACTTGTACACCGTGTTCAGGTACAATTAAGACTCAGAAATATAAGATTTCTCATGTTTAAATTAGCCACACAAGATTGTACTTTAATCTATTAACTCATTCTTCGAAGTATCCGCCTTTGGCCGCCACGAGAGTTCGAAACCTTTGCAGAGCTTGACTCGTGACAGCACGCACAGGTCTCTTCCTTGGGAATTTAGTTCAATGCGCGTGTCAAGATAGACTTGAGGGTGGATATGTCTTGGACAGGCATACCGCAGTCCCTTTGCTCCAGAATAGACCACATGGCATAATCCATTGGATTGACATCGGGGGAATTGGGGGACCACAAAGACTTTTCCCAAAAGTCGGGCATGAGATCCTTGTGTAGAGGTTGCGTTTATGAAGGCAGGAGGATTCCCAAGGATACGGGTGTTGTGTCTCTGGAACTCTGTATCCTTCTGGAAATATATTTGAGTGAATAACTGAAGTGGTGACCCCGACGTGATCATGTCGACCTCGAAATTAAAAGTGGATGAAAATTCTCTTGTTGAAAACCAGAACATTTCCATGGTAGCAGCAACATCAGTAAAGTTGCCAATGATTTTTGGAAAAGTAATATCGAAGATTGGTTCATTTTCGTCGAGGCAAAGTTTGATGTTGCCAATATCAAGACCCAGAGTACAAAATACGCTCATGTTGTTGGAATTCTCACGGAAGAAGATTTCTTTGATAGCAGGGATATCGCACTTGGGAAATCCACAGCCAAGTATGATAAAGTTAAATCTTGCCTTACCAGAATACACAAACAGACCCTGGACATTAACGCCATTTCGATTATTCAAGAAGAGGCGTTAGGTGATCAACTTCCAGCAAGGTTATTGCGTAGGATGCAATCAAAAACACCATCAGAGGAACACGAGTCGTCTCTGTTCCGATATCACTTTTGGATAAAACTAACTTCAGATTTACAAGCAGATTTGATCCGTTTAAAAGAGAGCCTCTAGATCTATTGGTAGAAAAGGCGGATACAATTATCATTCAAAGAAGAACAATGGCAAATCTACCAACGGAATTTTCAGCGATTGCGACCATTGCATCAGTTTCTCCTGACGTGTCGGTTTGAAACGGGTAGAATCGGAGTTAAAGGAAAGGAGGACCCAATAGGAAATTTCAGATGAGATATCAGCAATGTCGCATCGTGGAGCAAGAAGTAATCCTTGTCGTGGTCATTGCTATCCATGGAAGTTTGTCAAAGCAGATGTAAAGCAATCGTATCTAGGCATCGCTTTTCTCCACCATTATACCTTTTGCATTGACGCCGCTGCTCAAACGATTTTTCCCAGGTCTCTTTTGCCTCCACCATGGCTTCGATCAAGTCATGCTCTTTCGCAGAACTCACCTTCGATTGCATAACTCTTTAAAAAGTTTCCACTGGCTCTTCAAAAAATTCTTGATGAACATCGATCAGTATGCTTATCAAAAAATGATTTACTTCCGCCAATTAAGCAAAATGTTGAGCACCATATTATTACGACCGGGCAGCCAATATCATATAAACCTCGGAGATATTTTACAGAAAGGCTACGGGCAATTCAAGAGCAATTGAATTCATCGCTCGCCCGTCAGGTAGTGCTTGGGCTTCCGTGTCACGTATGCTTCGGAAACCTAACGGTGACTGGCGTTTATGTAGGGATTACCAGTCTTTGAATAATGCAACCCAACCCGACGCTTACCCACTACCACATATTCATGATATAAGGAACCGTTTGCAAGGATCCACAATTTTTAGCAAATTGGACCTTGCTAAAGCTTATCATTAGATTCCGGTCCGAATTAAGACGTTCCAAAGACAGCCATCACAACACCTTTCGGATTATTTGAATACATAAGGATGCCTTTCGGCCTTAGAAAGGCTGGACAGTCTTTCAAAGGATGATGGACGAGGTGTTGCGGGGTTTTTAGGATTTTGGTCTATGTAGACGATTTGCTGATTTTCAGTGCGAAAGATTCTGATCATCTTGTGCACATTTGTCTACGTCTGTAGAGGTTGCTCTTATGAGGCAGGACGATTCTCAAGGATATGGTGTTGTGCCTCTGGAACTCTGGATCCATCTGGAATATATTTGAGTGAATAACGAAACTTGCACCAGCTTTGAACCAAGTGTGCTGTGTGAGATGGGGCATCATACTGTTGAAAAGTCATAAGCTGTTCTCCATAACTGTCCTAGATCCAGGAAAGCAACATCTCGTTCAACATATCCAGATAGACGCCTTGGTTGAACTTAACCCCCTCTTCAACGAATACCAAAGGTGTTTCTTGCCATCTCAGGTCACTCCTGCCCAAACCATTACCGATTGTGGTTTCTGCCGCTGAAATGATGTCTGAAGCTCAATGGGGATATCCTGCTTTTCAATGGCTAAGACCGGTCATTCTGATGATTGTGTGTGGCTTGGATGGCAAGTAGCGTCCACAGAATTGGAGGACACGTGCTCACTCTCATTCTCTCGACGATTTCCTTCCCACAGAGCAAACATTTTGTCCGAGACGCTTGAGAAAGCAATTGTCGACGCCTCTTCTTGTAAGGAATGTAAAAGAAGGGTCAGCTTGTCAAAAACGTGTTTGAAGCCCCAAACTTGCATTACTGACACAGGTACCATGAACAAACGAACCTCCCAGAGCTGGGGACTAAAGTAACTCTACCCAGAGCTTGCCTAAACGTCCCCATATGGGCGAGTTGTTTTTGGGTGGGAATTTTGAACAGGCTCTTCACACTATCGTTCACACGTTTAGTCTTAATTCTATCGGACCACGGTATATCTTGTGGGTGCATGAAATGTTCTTGTCATTTGATCGGAATAACCAATACAGAAAATGTCTGCTTGACGGAACATTGGGAAGCCGATGGAATGGAGTGAAAGTAGAAACACATAATTGCAAACTCTAAGAGAAAGATCAAACACCCTGTAGGACCTTTTGAGGTCGATGGGGAAGCCATAGACAATGTAGAGTCTATGGCCAACATACTTGAGATCAGTTCTCTAGTGTGTTTTCAACTCCACTGAGTTTAGGAGCAACAGTCCATTGCTCTATTGATGAGTTTGTTGGGACTGGCAAGGTTTTGTCACTGAGCATTTAGATGATCTTGTAGTCACAGATCAGGACGCTTTAGAGGCCATCAGGGACTTGAGACTCTCGAGCTCCCCTGGCCCTGATGGGGTGACATCTCAGTTTCTGATGAGATGCTCACTGGTTCTTGCTCCGTTTTCTCGTACTTGATGCGTTGCATCTTGGACCAGGGCAAGTTCCCCTCTTCTCTGAAGGTAGCTCATGTTGTTCCAATTTTCAAAGGGGAGATAAGTCACTCCCCAGTAATTATAGGCCGATCTCTCTCACTTCGAATATTGCGAAGGTGTTTGAGAGATCATGAAGTTCAAACTTGTTTGAATTTCTTGATATTCATTAAGTCCTTCCTCCTAGCCAGCATGGGTTCCGAGCACATTTTAGCACGGTTACCCAACTGATTGAACATATAGAGCAGGTTATTGAGGGGCTGGAGAGCCATGAATCATCAATTTAGTTTATCTCGACTTTGCCAAGGCCTTTGACAAGGTAGATCATGGCCTTTTAGTTAACAGGCTTCCATGAGATTGGATCCAAGGCAAGACTTCTCAATTGGCTAAGAAGTTTCATTTGTGGTAGGAAACAATTAGTTAGGTTGAGGGATCCCTTAGTGACATACATGATGTCAAGTCGGGTGTCCCTCAGGGCTCCATTTTGGGCCCTCTCCTTTTCATTATCTTTCATTGCTCCGCTTCAGAAGCTTGGTAGTTGTAATGTCAGTATCTCTTCTTTATTGCTGATGACACAAAATTGGTATTTGTAGGAATGGTCAGAACTCGGTTGTCTGTTAGAGGTCCTAGATCAAATCTACTCCTGGGTTGTTGCGAGTAACATGGCACTGAATGGAATGAAATTCCGCTCAATGACCTTTGGGTCGACGCCATTAGACAACTCCACTATTAGATGATGAAGGTAAGGACATTGAGCAGGTCTCATCCATGAAGGATTTAGGTGTAGTCCTCCAAAATAATGGAAAGTTCGATGAGCATATCCAATTGAAAGTTGGTAAAGCTTTTCAAACATTGGTTGGATATATCGCACGTTTAAGTCCAGAGATAGTATCACGATGCGTGTCACCCTGACTATCTCGAACGAGAAACAACGTGCACAAAAGATCTCTTACAAATCTAAAATATTTTTCCATTCTTTTAGGTTGCCTAGCACCCTAAATGATTCTCAAGCCCGCGGCCCCGGTGGAGGGCGGCCCCCGCTCCCCTGGGATCAAGGGCCAAGAAGAAACGAGACCGGGATCAAACTGCTCCTCCGGGTTGACACCCGAAGAAAAAAATCCCAAGCCCAGCCATGATGGGCTTGGGCCAGGTAACAAATAAGTGCTTGTTGTTACTTTAACTAGTGGCACAAGTCCCCAAAACGTCGAACCCACGGGTCAGACGCAAACCAATGGAGCGCCGGATGCTCGGTGCCGCCAGGCATGGGGCAGGAAAGGGCGGCTTCAAACCCTTCCCCCAATAATCCCCCGTCCTCGCCTTATCGTGAGGGAGGGCAATATCTCTCTGAATCAGAATGCATTTCAGAACTCAATGGCTCTGGAAGCATCCATCTTTCAGACAACGAGGAACTCGCCGACCTGTCTGAGGAAGAAGAGACCAAAATCGGCGACAAGTTTGCCGAGCTAACGGTTAACAACCCGAAAACCAACCCACGATCATATGTATCGGTGGCTTCCAAAGTCCGTGGACATGAGGTCATCTATGTCCATCTTGGTCCAAACAGAGAGATCTCCCCTGGGCCGGGAGCTTTTCTAAAAACTCTGGGACAAGCTCCAGGAGGGCGTGGTGGAACTTCTCCTTAAAGGCGAGACCCCTCCCACCAACGTGTTTTGGCATAGCTGGTCCCAGCAAAGAGGCCTCATTGCCGTGGGTGATGAGGAAACTTCAAAGGCAATCATCCAACTGATTGCCCAGATGAGTATTAAAAACCACACAAATTTCGTGCCTGGAAACGAGGCGAATTTGGAGAGGGTAGGCTCGTGACACCGTTCTTTGCTGGCAATAGCTTAAACTGTGGGGTGGAGACAAGCTTCTGAAGCTTTTTAAATCTCAAAACAAACTACTCGGCAATCACGTTGGAGTCAAAACCACCGACACAGATAAGGGTCGAAAAATGATCTTCTTTGCAGACCCCGTCTTATGGAAAGATCTTCAAAGGCAGAGCGACACCGCTTGCTCAACACAAAGTCGTCCTTACGGTTAGGACTCGCCCAGTACGTGTTCCACCTGAGCCGGAAATCCAATGTGAATCTTGCTCCGGAGGACACTCCTTCCCCGAAAGGGAGGAGAAGAAATCCGAGACAGGGGAAGCATCTGGAGGCGACGACCAATGTGAGGTGGTCACCGCAAGAAAGGCCCCTGTTCGGCGGACGCTCCCGTTTGGTAGAGGTGGGAGACGAGACGGAGAGCGGTAAGCGCAACCGCTGAAATTCCTGCCTCGGAAGAAGGGGGAGAACAAGCTGGATCAGACTGGAAAGTGGTGGCCAGCTCTCGGAGGAAGTCGCCACTGGAACAAGGAAGCTCATCCAAACTATCCAAAGGACAAAGCTAAGTTTTTGTGAACTAATATAGTATCATGACTACCCCAACTTATGATGATAAATGCCAGACCTTCTGGCAACTGAACCTACAAAAATGCAAGCTTGCAACCAGCAACATTGAGGTGAATTGTTCCTGACTCTAAGTGCCCCAATCTGCCAATCTTGCTTTTACAAGAGCCCTACACGTTTAACGGTAAAAAGAAGTTAGACATCCCTAACTACACAACTTACATTTCAGAACCAATCACCGAGCACTAATTGGTGTGCCAAAAAATATACTGTGCCATCAGATTCTGGACCTTTCAAGTCGGACCTGGTGACCTGCTGCATCAAACAGAACCCATCAGACAGAGGCATCATTATTGCGTCATTCTACCTGGATATCTTGGATAAAGAGGTGATAAATGAACATGTTGTAAATCTGACGGCCTATGCAGAAGCACAAGGCCTGCCGCTAATAATTTGGCTTAGACTCAAATGCTCACTTCTGAGCTCTGGGCTGTGACTCGGCCAATGCCAGGGGTGAAAAAATTGAAAACTGGATTTTCCAATATGATTTGAGCATTCAGAATGTCGGAAATCATCCACCTTGTCTCAAGCCGAGCAAAGTCAATCATAGACATTACTATAACAAATAGGTTCCTGATCCCTGATCTGACCAAATGGTGCGTGAACCCAAATGATCAATTTAGTGACCATAAAAGAATTGAATTTAAATACAAAAAAATCTTTAAGCAGGTAACCAAAGACAAGAAACTTCAAAAATGCCAACTGGTCCAAATTCACGCGGACTCTAGAGCTTACAAGCAGGAAAATCAAACCAATAAAAGTTATGGGATAGTATTACCTAGACCAAGAAGCTCTGAGCCTTCATAGAATCAAATAGCACCATACATTAAACAGCTCGTATGCGTTTGTGTGTAATTGAAACAGGACAACCTGAATAGGTGGACACGAGTGACCCAGACTACTGCGAAGCGAGGTTCAAGAACTCTGCTAGCTTAATCGATGCTACAAACCTGCGTCCAGAATTAATAGAATCTAAGTCCAATCGACACTACGAACATGTGAGAAGACGGTCCTCCTCATCAAAAATTAACTGTTTGAACCAAAAGAAGAAGTCAACCTAAATTTACAGATCACACAACTTATCGGTCAAGATACCTCCAATACTCGTATACCGTCTCGCCTAAGTAGCATCGGCCTAATCTTTAACAAAATGAGTCTCTGGTACACTCGCGGTTAAATTCCTTTCTTCCACATCTTAGCATTTGGTCATCTTTTGACAATAAAATGGCGGACAAGAACTACATTTAGATCCCAAACATGGAAATGAACGTGGCAAATTAATGTTCTAGCTCGCACACTTTCAACGGCCAGCTCAATATCCCAGAAAGTCCCCAGAAATAGATATAATATCCGTCCACCTGAATGACACGATACACAAATAATCAGAATCACTAACGTAGGTTAGCTTCAAGATAACCCCTCCACGTGGTCAAAGCCGTTTTTAAGAATTTTCACCGATAAATCGCCCGCCCCGATGGAATCAAACCAATAGTCTACACCTTTAGATGATATCACAATCAATCACATTGTCAACTATACAAGCTGTGCCTGCTCCTGGGCCATGTTCCAGAATGTGGTGTAAAACAAAAGTAATTTTTTCTTCCCAAACATGGCAAGGACCAATTATCAAAACCCAAGGTCATTTCGACCAATCAGCCTGAGCTCTTTCCTCCAAAAAGGTCTGAAAAGCTCATTTTTATGGCAACTGGAGGACAAGCACTTGCTTGAGAATACGCTCTATGAACGGCAGCATGCCTTTCGAAAGCAAAAGAGCACAGACTCGGCCTTTCTGAGGTCTGTTGATAAAATTTGAATCTGGCATACTTCAAGGACAATACACACTGGGTGTGTTCTTAGACATTCAGGGGTGCCTTTGACAATATAGATGTTAAGTTCAATCATAAACAGCATGAGGGAAAAGAATTTTCCCCCTGCAATTGTGCAATGGTACGGGTACTACCTCCAAAACAGGACGGCAACGACACAAATTCAGGGAGAGGAGTTTGAAAGATTCCTCACAAGGGGACTCCGCAGGGTGTGTTGCTCTTCGCCACTATCGTGGAATCTTCCATTCGACTCGATACTACGAAAACTTAACAAAGGCCCAGTACTCACTGTAGGATTTGCAGACGACGCCTGCCTCCTCATTACAGGAGCTGACCCAGAATCTATGTAGATCTAATGCAAGATCATATAGATTAAATCATTAAATGGGGCTCTGAAAATGGCCTAAGTTTCAATTGCCCAAAAAACGACTGCCATCGTGTTCACCAACAAAACGGAAATTTACGAACAAAAGGATCTCCATCTATGGAGAGAAAATACCCTATTCCAAGAAGTAAAAGTATCTGGGTCTAACTTTTGATTCCAAACTTAAATGGAACA
>NC_081449.1:450171-458137 GCF_007210705.1 Tigriopus californicus
AATTGGCGCCAGTTCCGTCCATCTCTGCTGGACGGCCTCAGCCCGGCCCAATGGCTCTTCGGCCGCTAACTTCGCACACAGGTTCCCGGCCCTCTTTTGATCGCCTTCCGATGGCGATTTTCTGGCGGCCCTTTTGAAACGCGATGTGGACAAAGGAAAGATCCAGGATCACTTCGATGGCCATTCGTCTATTCTCCCACCACTTTCTCCCCAAACCAACGTGCTCATTCAGGATCCTCAATCAAAGAAATTGAATCAATCCGCCACGATCATCCAGGTCCGTGAGAATGGACGATCATACATTGTTTCAACGAACAGTCGAACCACCATTCGAAATCGACGTCAAATCCGTCCCTATCACGAATCTTCTTCCAACCTTCCAATTCACCCTTCGACGCCAGATGAACCGAATGGCTTGGACCAAAACGACCACCCTGAACCACGAGAGAGCCCATCCGTTTCACTGCGACGAGGGACTCAATCTCGCCCCAAAACAGTCTGATTCGACTCCCTCGTTAATTCTTCTCGTTAATTTTCAGTTTTCGAGTCATATGTGACCATCTTGAGGGGAGGTAGTAAGATATCTGTACATGTCGCGGTAACCCAACCTCCTATGAGCTGTAATTGTAAGCTGCTTTCTTCCCTTTCCGATTTTACTCTGTTCATTCTAGTTTCTACTCTGATACAAAATACACGTTCGCTTCCATGGAATTCACGATATCCTAACAAACATGTTTGCAAAAGCTCAAGAAGGTCCAAAGATGTTTTACTACGAACATTGAGGATATGAGAGAGCTCTTGTATTGGTAGAGACCAAAAAGGTTGGGACTGCACATTGTTCAGAGAAGGTACGAAAGGTATCTGATACTGTACGTCTTCAAAAGCAACCACGAGCTTTGTCCCAAACCAGGATTTAAGGTCAATCCTAGCGACCGTAGAGGTTTAATATGCGTTTTGAAAACACCTTCAAGCCTCTGAGAATCTAGACTAGTTCAAACAATGAAGTCCACATCTCTTCTTTCTCGGTCTCCTTCATTGTTTGATTTCTTCCCTCTAGTATTCGTAGGGAATACTTAGTTAGGCCTTATTGATCCGGTAGCATCTTTCAAGTCAGACTTGACAAATTTTTAGATAACATTCCAGATCAACCCTAAATTCAAGGACTAGCTCGTTCTGCCAACTCTAATTCGTCGGTGGACCAAATATCCTATAAAGATTGAATGGTAACAAATAGACGAATTAAAACCTTTCATTTTAATGGTACTGGGGATTGCATTCCCTGTAGCTGTTAGAAAAGCCCCTGAAGAAAGAAATACTGTACCACTGAAAACTAACGCAACAACCGTTGCTAATAGGAATATTAACCTCAGCGCAAATAAGTACAGCCTTAGCTAATATGGCAACAGCGCCACCATGACCAAGCCGAGTATCTTTTTTATCCTTTCCAGCTACAACTTTGTACTGGCTAAATTCAATTTCACCAATAGACAAACCAGGGTTTATCCAAGTTTCAGTGAGCAGAATGAGGTCATGTTCAATGTTCACGGGGAGGCTTTGGAAGTCCGTCAGCTTATTCAGAATGCTCCGACAAATGAGGTAGAGGCAGATGAGCATGGCCATTATTGAAGGGAATCGGTAAAACAGACAGCTTTAGATCCTGCTAAACTGCGCGTCACTCATGCAATTGAAAGTATTCCATCAATAGCATCACATCTATTTTTTTCGGTAGCTACAATTGCATCAGACCCCTGGCCAGGACTATGCCCAAACTGGACCTCAACTATATCTGAACTAATGTCCACAGGGTCTATCTAGTTCTTGACCTGACGTAGTTCCCAAGACTTCAACATCCATTACCACAGACTCGTCCTCCCTGACTTGACTTCTATCTATCGGCACTTTCAAGGGAATGTCACTCTTTACTTGAGCCTTGGACACAGGGTCCAGAACATTCCTATCGATTACGACCAAATTGTCAACTTTAATAGCCAAACTAGACTCCATACTTGTACATTCCCATTTCATATGATCAGTACTTTTGTAAATAAAACATCTTCTGATCTGGTCGCGATGGTAGATTATCATTCTGATCTTACCAACCGTTATAAAATTAATCAAAACTCGTCAATTGCAATTTCAAGATTCAACAGTCTTTTGTTCAATCTTTCATCAAATGACTCGCCCTGTACTTCAGATAGAATTTCGAGGAATGGAGACAGCGCTTCCACTAACCTTTCGTTTGGCATTTCAAATGGCACATTCAGTATCCTTAAGTGTGAGCTGGCACCCCCGCGAATAGTTGCCGTCCAAACTGCTCCACCAGGCCAGGTGATAGACCGGGTAGATTGGGCACCAAATCGTTTAAGTGCCACAATCTCACTCATGGTATGCACCTTGTCTGTATTCTTTACACCAGCCAGTAGGTAAACAACGGCTAAAACCCCTAGCTACCCCGCTGAGCTCTTACCCCTAGCTACCACCAGGCTTAAACTCAATCAAACCCATGCACCAAGTATTAGAGAGAAAATTAGCTAATTACCACTCAAAAAGGATCAGAACACTTCATTAAAAGAAAAGACGATTAGGCAGGGACCCTCAGGGGCTTTAGTGTCCTTGGATTAGGTTCAGGAATTTTATTTTTATTCCTGAACCTAATCCAAGGACACTAAAGCCCCTGAGGGTCCCTGCCTAATCGTCTTTTCTTTTAATGAAGTGTTCTGATCCTTTTTGAGTGGTAATTAGCTAATTTTCTCTCTAATACTTGGTGCATGGGTTTGATTGAGTTTAAGCCTGGTGGTAGCTAGGGGTAAGAGCTCAGCGGGGTAGCTAGGGGTTTTAGCCGTTGTTTACCTACTGGCTGGTGTAAAGAATACAGACAAGGTGCATACCATGAGTGAGATTGTGGCACTTAAACGATTTGGTGCCCAATCTACCCGGTCTATCACCTGGCCTGGTGGAGCAGTTTGGACGGCAACTATTCGCGGGGGTGCCAGCTCACATTTAAGGATACTGAATGTGCCATTTGAAATGCCAAACGAAAGGTTAGTGGAAGCGCTGTCTCCATTCCTCGAAATTCTATCTGAAGTACAGGGCGAGTCATTTGATGAAAGATTGAACAAAAGACTGTTGAATCTTGAAATTGCAATTGACGAGTTTTGATTAATTTTATAACGGTTGGTAAGATCAGAATGATAATCTACCATCGCGACCAGATCAGAAGATGTTTTATTTACAAAAGTACTGATCATATGAAATGGGAATGTACAAGTATGGAGTCTAGTTTGGCTATTAAAGTTGACAATTTGGTCGTAATCGATAGGAATGTTCTGGACCCTGTGTCCAAGGCTCAAGTAAAGAGTGACATTCCCTTGAAAGTGCCGATAGATAGAAGTCAAGTCAGGGAGGACGAGTCTGTGGTAATGGATGTTGAAGTCTTGGGAACTACGTCAGGTCAAGAACTAGATAGACCCTGTGGACATTAGTTCAGATATAGTTGAGGTCCAGTTTGGGCATAGTCCTGGCCAGGGGTCTGATGCAATTGTAGCTACCGAAAAAAATAGATGTGATGCTATTGATGCTAAAGACGCGCAGTTTAGCAGGATCTAAAGCTGTCTGTTTTACCGATTCCCTTCAATAATGGCCATGCTCATCTGCCTCTACCTCATTTGTCGGAGCATTCTGAATAAGCTGACGGACTTCCAAAGCCTCCCCGTGAACATTGAACATGACCTCATTCTGCTCACTGAAACTTGGATAAACCCTGGTTTGTCTATTGGTGAAATTGAATTTAGCCAGTACAAAGTTGTAGCTGGAAAGGATAAAAAAGATACTCGGCTTGGTCATGGTGGCGCTGTTGCCATATTAGCTAAGGCTGTACTTATTTGCGCTGAGGTTAATATTCCTATTAGCAACGGTTGTTGCGTTAGTTTTCAGTGGTACAGTATTTCTTTCTTCAGGGGCTTTTCTAACAGCTACAGGGAATGCAATCCCCAGTACCATTAAAATGAAAGGTTTTAATTCGTCTATTTGTTACCATTCAATCTTTATAGGATATTTGGTCCACCGACGAATTAGAGTTGGCAGAACGAGCTAGTCCTTGAATTTAGGGTTGATCTGGAATGTTATCTAAAAATTTGTCAAGTCTGACTTGAAAGATGCTTGCGGATCAATAAGGCCTAAGTATTCCCTACGAATACTAGAGGGAAGAAATCAAACAATGAAGGAGACCGAGAAAGAAGAGATGTGGACTTCATTGTTTGAACTAGTCTAGATTCTCAGAGGCTTGAAGGTGTTTTCAAAACGCATATTAAACCTCTACGGTCGCTAGGATTGACCTTAAATCCTGGTTTGGGACAAAGCTCGTGGTTGCTTTTGAAGACGTACAGTATCAGATACCTTTCGTACCTTCTCTGAACAATGTGCAGTCCCAACCTTTTTGGTCTCTACCAATACAAGAGCTCTCTCATATCCTCAATGTTCGTAGTAAAACATCTTTGGACCTTCTTGAGCTTTTGCAAACTTGTTTGTTAGGATATCGTGAATTCCATGGAAGCGAACGTGTATTTTGTATCAGAGTAGAAACTAGAATGAACAGAGTAAAATCGGAAAGGGAAGAAAGCAGCTTACAATTACAGCTCATAGGAGGTTGGGTTACCGCGACATGTACAGATATCTTACTACCTCCCCTCAAGATGGTCACATATGACTCGAAAACTGAAAATTAACGTGAAGAATTAACGAGGGAGTCGAATCAGACTGTTTTGGGGCGAGATTGAGTCCCTCGTCGCAGTGAAACGGATGGGCTCTCTCGTGGTTCAGGGTGGTCGTTTTGGTCCAAGCCATTCGGTTCATCTGGCGTCGAAGGGTGAATTGGAAGGTTGGAAGAAGATTCGTGATAGGGACGGATTTGACGTCGATTTCGAATGGTGGTTCGACTGTTCGTTGAAACAATGTATGATCGTCCATTCTCACGGACCTGGATGATCGTGGCGGATTGATTCAATTTCTTTGATTGAGGATCCTGAATGAGCACGTTGGTTTGGGGAGAAAGTGGTGGGAGAATAGACGAATGGCCATCGAAGTGATCCTGGATCTTTCCTTTGTCCACATCGCGTTTCAAAAGGGCCGCCAGAAAATCGCCATCGGAAGGCGATCAAAAGAGGGCCGGGAACCTGTGTGCGAAGTTGGCGGCCGAAGAGCCATTGGGCCGGGGTGAGGCCGTCCAGCAGAGATGGACGGAACTGGCGCCAATTATTGCCGGTTTTTTTTGTAGTAGCGTCTTCATGGATTTGACCCTGGATTCGGCGTGACCATTCGAGGCTGGATGATAGGCGGAGGATAATTGGTGAGTAATGTGCATCTCACGCCAGAAATCTTGGAATTTCGAACGAAATTGGGGTCCTCTTTTGGAGCGAATGAATTGGGAATCCTACAATCCACAAACCAATCCCGCAGGATGTCTGTGACGGTCTTTGTGTCCATCTGGGATAAGCGGGCGATGCAGGGCCATCCCGAGAACCGATCGGCCCTGATGAGGTTGTGCGCACCGGCACTCTCAAAAATATCCACGGAAATGGACTCAAAGGGTCGGGAGGACGTGGTATGGACCAGGGTTCAGGTTGTCAACTCGGAAAATGTAGTTGACTCGTGGAACACGAGCTAATCACCTGCTTGATATCGTTGTTCATGCCAGGCCAGAAGTAAAGGCTATGGGCTAACGCTTGGGTACAATGAATGCCTGGGTGAGAGGCGTGGAGACCGGACAAAACGTCCAAACGAGACTTGGCCGGAACAACGATCCGGTGGCCTTGGAGAATGAGGAGGCCCGTGTCCTTGTTGAAAGATAAATCACCCCATTGTTTGGAAAGTAATTTGGATGGGTGGCTTTGAGGTAAGGATTTGAGTGACTGACTGGCCAGAGAGAAGTGTTGAAACCACAGCCTGATAATTGATGTCATCCGTAGCATTTTTAGAAAATGCACCTAGAGCTGAATCGGAAGAAGAAGTGGAATTGATCTGGATGGCGGCCAACCACATTTCTGTGGAGTTGTCATCGGAGAATTGTTAATTGTCAAAGAACGGGTAGCAGGAGAGCGTGTCAGCAATGTGATGACTCTTGCCTGGTATCCATTGGGTCTTGAAAGTGTACCCGGACAGCCTTATCAGAATCCGGTAAAGACGTGGATTGTCCATGGAGGCCAGATTGAATTGCTTGAAAATTCCTAGCAGAGGCTTGTGATTGGTGATCACAGTGAATGGCATTCTAAGCAAGTAAATTTGACAGCGTGGGATGGCCCATTGGACAGCCAGCGCCTCAATCTTGCATACAGCGTATCTGGTTTCGGCAACAGACAGATATCTGGAACCGCATTGGATCAACTTGGGTTGATCGTTGGCGTAGGTCTGAAGAAGAGCGTATCCCAGGCCTTCCAGACGGGAAGCATCGGTGAGGAGTAGTGTTGGCAAAGAGGGATCAAAGTGGGCAAGAACAGGACCTTGAGGATTGGTAAGGATAGACTTGATTGAATCAAATGCACCTTGGTGATCTGGAAGCCATTGAAATACGATGTCCTTTTTCAGGAGAGCCAGGAGTGGTTGGGACGCATGGGCCAAATCGGGAACGAACTGCCCGAGTTGATTGGTCAATCCCAGGAATGACCGGAGGTCCGTGACGTTGGTTGGGACCGGAAATTCAGAAATCGAGGCTATTTTGGCAGGATCCGGACGAACGCCATTAGTGCCAATTATGTATCCAGCAAATTTCAACTTGTGCCTTCGTCTTGGATAAGGTGATGCCATGTTGCTGACATCGTGAGAGTACGGCCTCTGTTTTTGTCAGGAGATCCTCATAGTAGTCGCCGCAGAAAAGGATGGCATCGACTATCTTGCAGACTCTAACAAGACTGGACAGGGCTTGATCTCCTTGTGCGCAAAATTCGTCACCCAAAGGGTTGAGTCCCATTGGCGCTCGGCAATAACGAAAGCGCCCGAAGGGCGTAAGAAATGTCGTCAGATGCCTGGATGATTTTTCAAGTTCAATCTGCCAGTAACCCTTGACTGCGTCCAAGACGACTAACCATTTGGACGAAGGAGGAATCGAGGTTGAAATGTCCATGGCGGAAGAGAAAGGATGGACTGGACCTTTGACATACTTGTTGAGTGAGATGAAGTCAACCACGAGACGGACGGATCCATTCGGCTTTGGGACCACAAGACTTGAACTGACCCAGCCAGTAGGATCGGAAACACGTTCAATGATGCCCGACGTGACCATGAAGTTTTTGTACAGAGCGTCAGTTGACGAGCCCAAGAAAACACGTCTGAACGCCTGTAGCGGGTTGAAACAACTGCTTTATTAGCGGAAAAACTATCTACAACACTGAGAGAAATCTAACTACAAAGACACTGTACAAAATATAGATGATCAATAAATAACCGTTTCTGATACTCGGAACACTCTCGGCTAGAAGTTATGCAACAAGTTGTAAAGACATCAAGGGACGTGTTCGTGGGTATTTCGGGCTTTGGAGAGGAAAGTCCTTTCAATGTTACATTGATCATCTTGGTCTCAGCGTGGTAGGGAGATGAAGCGAAGTAGTGTGGGCCTATTAAGAAACAACCGGGTGGTAGCTGGATTAGTGCGGTTCCAACGACACTCAATTTTTCCGGGTCCTCAGGATGGCATTGGACAACGATGTCTGCCTTCTGAGGATGGATGAGTAGGAAGGAACACTTGATTCAGAACTTCTTGAATAGTTGGCCTCTCGTACTCTCTCATCTCGCAATGCTTCTTGGCAGCCGATGCATTTCCAATGAACAACGCTGACTCGCAAAAGTCTTCATAGTTTTGATAACTCGTCGAAGACTTGCAAACATAATGTTCATTGAAACGACTGCAGTCCCCTAAATCTTCCTCACCAACTAGGTGAAAATGAATTTCCCCTGGAGATGTCGCAATGAAATCCTT
>NC_081449.1:460888-466669 GCF_007210705.1 Tigriopus californicus
ATACACTCCCGCTCTGGCAGTGATGACTGCCGCAAGAAGTTCCAATCTTGCAATTGTTTCGTGCTTATGAATGCAGGTTCTCACTAGTTGAAGCGGGTTGACATGTGTCTTGGCAAACGCTTGGGTACACTGTCGATTGTTAGCTGAATCCTTGCACACTACATAAACAACAGTACAATATGCCATAGCACTGGCATCACCAAAGGCAGCAATGAATAGCGGTTCGAAATTTTGTGGGATTAAACAATCAGATACATGCAGGGACGATAATGCAGGAATGTCATAAACCCAATGTGACCAAGTGTATTCATGATTGTTCGGTAAGGCGTCATCCCAATTAATTTTATCTTGCCATAAGGCTAGCAATAGTACTTTTGCAACGATAATGAAGGGTTAAATCATGCCTAAGGGATCAAAAAGTTGCACCACCGTTGTAAAAATTAAACGTTTGGTGGGAGGTGCGTTATTGTCAAGTGTTAAGTTAGGCCAAAAGTTGAACGTAAGCTCGTCAGATTTGCTATCATATGGGACTCCTAGAACTTTGGTGGCATGTGATTCATACCTAAGTTCTGGTGGGATGTCCCTGTGAACCTCAGGTTCATTGGATAGCCATTTGTGTGTTTTCATGCTGGCCAGATTGAAAAGAGCGAATAGTTCGTCGGCCAGTCTTTTCGCACTTGCCGTGTCCGAAGACCCAGTGGCAAGGTCGTCAACATACATCCGTTTAACAGCCTTTGCAGCTAATGGGTACTAGCTAATGGGTTCGAATGGGTGTGCCTTGTTGAAGATGGGTGAACATCGTTTCACCAACCAAAAGTGTGACTGGAGTCACCGCGGTGGGGAGGGCCCCTTCTGCAAACTGAATGCCTTGCAGGTGTTCAAATTGTTGAACTGTTGAAGCCACAGGCTGCAAATCAGCCGTCACTTTAGGTTAGGTGCAAGCCTCAAAGGCCGGGGAAGTGTAGGTTCCGTCCAAGGATTGTAGACGAATGATTAACTTGCGTTGTCCCCAAATGATGATTTTCTTACCCCCAGATACCAACATGGCTAGTGTGCACTGTGCTCCATTAAGGCCGAAGTTGATCCGCTACCGAACGATGCAGAATGGTTAGTTGACTTTGGGAGTCTAAGATGGCCTGCACTTTAGCTTTGTCACCGGCATCATTGATGACATATGTGGCAACCGAGTTGCACAAAACTCGGTGGGAAGGTCTGTTGGTCGAAGATGATGTTACATGATGAGAAGACGGCAGTGCCAAAGGAGCATCCTTTTTGGTGGCCAAGGCCGACATTGTTGAGGGTTCGGGTGCGGTGCCACATATGAATTTGCAGTGCATCTTGTTGTGCACTGAGTACGGTTTGGCCACCTTGCAATATTTTGGCAAATGGCCTGGTGTTAAGCACAATGTGCAGAGGCGGTGCTTGGTGATTGCCTGGTTCACTTCTTTTCTTGTCATCGATGATTGCTTCACTCTGTAGAAATCCATTCCTCTTTTGTGCGATTTTGACGAACAGAAAGGGCAGGCAGAAGACGGTTGATCCCCTTGAGGAGTGAATGACGATGAAAACCACTTAGGAATCGATGGCTTAACTCGTTCTTGGTCTTGGGTTGGCGTCTGGTACGTCAGCTTGGATTGTTGCTGAATCACCCAATAGAGGTCATCACGGGTGACATTTGTACCTAATGGCGCCATTGGGTCGCACTTAGAATCCTTGAATCGAATCCTCTTTTGTGCGATTTTGACGAACAGAAAGGGCAGGCAGAAGACGGTTGATCCCCTTGAGGAGTGAATGACGATGAAAACGACTTAGGAATCGATGGCTTAACTCGTTCTTGGTCTTGGGTTGGCGTCTGGTACGTCAGCTTGGATTGTTGCTGAATCACCCAATAGAGGTCGTCACGGGTGACATTTGTACCTAATGGCGCCAATGGGTCGCGCTTAGAATCCTTGAATCGGATCCAGGCCCTCTGCACCTCATCGGAGAGTTTCTTCCCACAGATGACCAGGAAAAGGATCAATGCAACTTCACCCGCCCCAAGGTTCAGTCCCCTCAAGCTTTCGCCCGTCGTCATCATCAATGCCTCACTTTCCCTCATGCTTTTGGGATTGTTTAGTATTTTAGGCATGTCTAAAAGCTTTTCAACCACTGCCCGTACGTACACATGTTTGTCACCGTACATTGTCTCTAGGTGCTCTAGAGCCCTTGTGTAGTTGGAGTCGATGTCGCTAAGAGAGGTGATGACTGTGTTGGCTTCACCAATAAGCACTTTACGAAGTTCTTGTAACTTCTGAGTACCCGAACGGCCGAGATTATCCAATGTTGTCTCAGCATTGTCCCAAGTAGAGCGGAAAGGCCAGTACAAGATAATGTCCGTATCACTAAACGTGGGAACCACCTTGATGACATCAAAGTTGGTACCCAAAACACGGGCAAAATTGAACTGATGTTGGCCTGGAGAGTTCGTGCTTGGGGCCGTTGGAACTCTTTGCAGTGTGAAAGATTCCACTTTTGCCTCCAAATTGAAACGTTTATCCTCAAACTCATCAATATAATCTCAATCCTCCTCCTCGGACGTGTGGAGATAAACCTCCATGGCACACTGATTTAGTTTGCCAAGAACGTCCTTTGCAGAGGTTAAAATCCGCCCCAAACTGGCGGTTGTGGCTGATTGATCAGAGTCATCCGATTTGGAGGTATCACCTTGGTCGACTAACATTGTAGCCTTTTGATGAAACCTGGTGAAGCTCCCTCTTGGGCATAAGAACGCCTTTTCTTCAGCTTCCCAACTTCGACGGAAGGAACACTGGGTGTGGACTTGGACTCCATTTTTCACTGAAGTAAAAGATCCAACTGATTCTTTTTGGGAGGCGTTCGATCCATACCTAAGAGCGTGGACTGTAAGACAGCTTTCTTTGTTCTTCCAAATGTGCTGAATCACGCGACGCCACAATTTAATTGGCTTGTTGTGGCAAAGCCGGATGAAGATTAAGGCTTGGTGTAACGAACAAAGAGCTTGGGGTCAAGAAATATGACCCCTTAAAAGCTTCCACCCAATCCCATGATTAAAGTGAGGTTCGGGTGTGGCTTGGCAACAAACGTTGAAGCCATTTGTCTTGGATTTTAGGGATGGTAATGAGGAACATAAAGATGCCACTTATTCTCAATGCTAGTGTCACAGACTGTTCGCAATATGTAGAGATGGTCACCAAAAAAAACAGAACCCCGGAGTGGTTCGAAGGACCATGTACAGAGCGTCAGTCGACGAGCCCAAGAAAACACGTCTGAACGCCTGTAGCGGGTTGAAACAACTGCTTTATTAGCGGAAAAACTATCTACAACACTGAAAGAAATCTAACTACAAAGACATTGTACAAAATATAGATGATCAATAAATAACCGTTTCCGATACTTGGAACAGTTTTATTCCTCCTCCGTTTTTCTGCTGTACGCATAGGGAATGCTCCTAGCTACATTGACGTGAGTGGGCTTGATAGGAATATGTTCCCTGAGGTGAATTGTCATAGGTGTACCTCTCATCGGTTTGAGTACCTCAGATGCCTCGAAAAAGGAGGAGAATTTGTCCATGAGACAATGAATCTTGTGTTGGACCTTGTCCTCCGAGGGGTTTGAAGAAGCAGAACGAATATCAACCTTGGTGACGGACGGAATATCGTCAGGGAGATAAGGGAATGTTGGAGGTAACATCCCAAGATCAATCATTGAATGCCATGAAAAAAGAATCTGATCATGGATATGTGGAGAGACATATGCCCAGATTGTTTTGGAATACTTCCTCAGGTGAGTGATCTCAAGTTGAACTGCCCCGTGGCACTACATTTTTGTATTATTGGCAGAGCGAATTGAACGTTTTTGACATCCATCCACTTCTATCCCATAGGTACGAACCAGATCTGCAGAGATCAAAGTCTCCGTTGCTCCTGTATCCAGGAGAAAAACCATTTAGAATGGGGTTCCAGTCCGTGGGTGAATGGCCACAGATACTGTAGGAGTGGGACGAGCCTTGGCCATTTTGACATGAATTGATGAAGAATTAATGATCTTGGAATTACCAGCGGAAGGTCAACCACGGGACTTCGAACGACCACGCCATATATTTCCATCCTTGCAAACGGCAGCGTAGTGCCCCACCTTCTTGCACGTGTGACAAACTGTGTCCTTGGCTGGACAGTGTTCGCGGGTGGGACCTCCTGGGTGGGAAGATTTACCGCAACCCTAGCATTCATACGAGGTAGAACTGGAATGTGACTTCTTCTGGGACCTAGATTTCTTGGACTCGGATTTCGATTTCTTGTAGGAAGAAGTGGCAGCAATGGTGGCAGACGAATGGCTAGAAGAAATCGCGGATTCGATAGCATTAGCGGATTCCCAAGCCATTGCTATATGATGGAGGGTCTCACAAGAAGGATCTTGCTTACGTAGAAATTCTTCCCTTAATTGCCGATCTGAACTGCCAGTGACCAGGCGGAGAATGTACAGATCATATTCTCCAATGGATGACAATTCTGCCTCCTGGCCCTCGATCTGAAGGCGGAGATACCAATCGCTGAACTTCACACCCGGACGTCGATAACAACGGAAATGTTGTATCGCCTAGTGAGCAGAGGGATGTGTTCCGTCCACAATCGAGTACATCATCGTAATATAATATGGATAAATGATGTACAGGATGAATGATTATTCCCAGAACGGTTTTTATCAAAATGTCTTTAGAAAACGTATGTTATTATGATGTGAAAATCACGAAGTCGTTGGACCGCCCAACGTGTGTCAGTTGGCGGTTAGATGTCGACCAAATGCCTACCCAATGCTTGCAATCTCTCGGAAGTCTCGGAAAGTTGTGAAGTTGAAAGACACTCTCAATGAATCGATTCTCAGAAATTGATGGGATGTAATCACGAAAATCCTCGTTCACCAAATAACCGATATTCCCGTGATTATTTTGAGAGGGGGTCGAGAATCTAAATAAGCAATCTCATCCTCAAGATTTGATGTTACCAAAATGTCGGCCACGTGACGGCAAATGACGACCAATCCTTCCTGAATGTCCCGTTGGGACGTGATTCCGGCCCAATGTCAACCCTTTGCCGTCTAGACCCAGTGGTGGTCAGATGTGACCCATATGCCACACCTTACAGAAGAGCTAGGCATAATCTATTGTCGGCAATCCGAGAAACCCCTTAATGGCCAATGTAACTGGCCTGGCAAATGGAGGTCAACCCTGGACATTGGTTTGTGAAAATCCCTGTTGCGGTCAGATGTGATTCAGGTACAACAGTTTTACAGAAGAGGCCGCCACCGTGCACCAGGGGCCCTGAGACAACCCATTTAGCCCCCATGAGGAACAGGCGGAAGTCAGCATTGTATGGGAAAGTTAAATCAACGCACAGTCATACATCATACTCCAAGGAGGACACAAGTCACAAGTTGGTGCTCGAGGAGAAGAGAGCAACCAATCTTCCTCCAAGGAGGACAGTCAAGCATCACCCTTCATCAAGGACACAAGTCACATTTTGGTTCTCAAGGAGAGAAGTCTGTTTTGAACCTCTCCAAGAAGTCACCATTGAACATTGAAAGTGAAAATAACTCCCATCTTGAAGCTCTTGCTGGTATTTGAATCGAGAACACTTTGACAGACGTGCCGGAGGTTGAGTCGATCCATTTTGAATGAGGACAGTGAAAGTCAACGCTTGGAGTCAGGACCCAGGAAGCCGTGCAGAGTCAAGAGGACCTGGGGAAGTGCATAGCATACATCAGTGA
>NC_081449.1:466720-474894 GCF_007210705.1 Tigriopus californicus
TTCCTAGATGATGGCATCCTGGTCCAAGGACCCATAACTAGTGTCGAATAAAGTGTCTAAATCGGTCAGTGTGATCTCCACTTTGAGGAATAGTGCATCGATTAGGTCCACTATGGACAAGTCCAATCCGGAGGCGTCCAAAGCATTCACGTCAGATATAAACGTTTTGCAAGCGTTGAGGCGACGGGTGAAAACGCCCTTCTTAGCCGTCAACGACTTTTTGGCGGCTTCCATGGCCGGGATGATATTGCAATGTGGGTGTGTGGTGAATTTGGGTGAAGCCAGTGAAGGGAAGACCCAAGAGGAAATCAACCGTGGAAGATGTATCAAGTCTGAAGGAGGAACACAATTGAATGCGGTGATCTGGGAACGATAAGGATGATGGTTCCACTAAGTCGGCTGTGCCATGTTAGGATATCGTGAATTCCATGGAAGTGAACGTGTATTTTATATCAGAGTAGAAACTAGAATGAACAGAGTAAAATCGGAAAGGGAAGAAAGCAGCTTACAATTACAGCTCATAGGAGGTTGGGTTACCTCGACATGTATAGATATCTTTTACTGTTGAACTTATTTGGGGCCCAAATGGGCGCAGTATATTCAAGATGTGGCTAGACAATCAACTTGTATAGAGTTCGCATCGTGATACTATCTCTGGACTTAAACGTCTAAAATATATCCAACCGCATGTTTGAAAGGCTTTACCAACTTTCAACTGGATATGCTTATCGAACTTTCCATTAATTTGGAAGACTACACCTGAATCTTTCAAGGACTAAACTTACTCAATATTTTTACCTCCATTATCTACGAGTGGAGCATGCAAAGGAGTTTACCTGGCTACTGGAATCTTGGCCATTCCTACCAGAAACTAACTTTATGTCGTCAGCAGAAGAAGAGAGACTGGCAGTAATTCTAAGGTTCTGAAGAGGGGTAACGAATATTATAAAGATGAGGGGCCCTAAGATAGAGCCCTGGGGAACACCTGACCGGACATGATGTATGTCACTAAGGAATCCCTCGACCTTAACAATTTGCTTCCTATCCTGAATGAACTTTCTTTTCCAATTGAGGACCTTGTTTTGGATCCCAATCTCATGAAGTCTGTTAAGCAAAAGGCTGTGATCTACTTTCTCAATGGCCTTGGCAAAATCAAGGTAGACATCATCAATTTGCTCGTGTCATTCCAGTCCCTCACTGACTTGCTTTAAATGCTCAATAACTTGGGTTAAGGTGCTAAAATGTGCTTGGAACCAATTCTGACTAGGAGGAAGGACTTCATTTACTTCAAGAAACTTTACAAGTTGGAACTTTATGACCTTCTCAAACATCTTTGCAATATTGAAAGTCAGAGAGATCGGCCTATATTTACTGGGGTGCGACCTATCTCCTCCTTTACAAATTGGAACAACGTGAGCTAACCTGAAATATAGTGTAATAAGAAAAGTTAATGTAAGAATGGGTTACTTTCATTGGATTCTCAAGTAAACATATATATTCTGGTTATTTTCATTGTATTCCAATAAGCATTTGCCCCCACAAGCTTGAGGTGAACCAAATACCAAAATAGTAAAAAATATCCAAAATAGCAGAAATAGACGACTATTGTGTTTCATGGATAAAAATACTAATTGCATCTCTTGCTAATGTCCGCTTTGAAGTATGTAGCAAGGAACATTACAATTTTTCTTATTTTGTGATATAATCTCACCCAAGATAACAATTTTTTGACGATAGTAACAATACCCAATTCCGTGTAGTAAACCGTCTTCAAATCCTGAGAAATATATTCATTGCTCAAAGAAAATTTAACATTTTTCGTTGTCCCCTTCAGTCTTAGGGTTCTGAATTGGGAGACCATCATAAATGCAACTTCATTAAGTTGATGTTTTTTTTTTACATTTTGTGTTTTTCATTTTTAATTTCGAAAATTGTAGCATGCCTGAACTTACCTTGTCTAAGAGTGCCGGATGCGATTAAATTTTGAAATTAAGTCCTTTATGACCACCATGAACAATTTGTTTTTCTTAAAAACCTACCATTACTCCAGCACTTGCGAATTCCAATTAGTAGTGATTTTGCACGAGCACCACCAGCTGAAAAAACTTGTCCAGCATGATGGGAAAAGCTCTCGACTTTAGTCGTGGCGAAAATCATGGGTGGCTTCCTAATTTCCAAATCGTCGTCNAAAACTTGTCCAGCATGATGGGAAAAGCTCTCGACTTTAGTCGTGGCGAAAATCATGGGTGGCTTCCTAATTTCCAAATCGTCGTCATCTAAGTCCAAAATTTCGACGCTTTTGGAACACGTCTCTTCCGCAGAACTGAGAAATAGTGGTCCCTCCTTCCAGAGTTTGAAATCAATGAGCTCGTTAATGATTGTCCCACGGCTTGCCATGTTGGCTGGGTTCAAGTGACTAGGGATGTGTTTGCACTAATCCACCCGTGTTCTCTCTCGCCGCATGAATGGAATCCGGGTAAAGACGAATCGCTGGAACCTTTGTTTCTCGTTTCTGATGTGCTTAAGAACGGTTTCGTTGTCCGTCCACAAATGGCACCTATTGACACGTGATAGGATCTTTTTCTTGGCGGTCAACAATGTTTTTCTTTTTTTTTGATTTTTGTTTTTTCACGGGCTTTTCTAACCGCTACAGGGAATGTAATCGCCAGTACTATTAAAATGAAACGTTATAATTCTTCTATTTATTACCTTTCAATCTGTATATGATATTTGGTCAACAAACGAATTTGAGTTGGCAGATCTGGCTAGCCCTTGAACATAGGGTTGATCAGTAATTTTCGCCAAAAACTTGTCCAAGTCTGACTTGAAAGATGCAACCGGATCAACAAGGCCTACGTATTCCCTACGAATATTAGGGGGAAGCAAGTTAAACAATGAAGGAACCCGAGAAAGAAGAGAAGTGGACTTCATTGTTCGAACTAGCCTGGATTCTCGAGGACTTGAAGGTGCTCTCAAAACGAACATCAAGCCGTACAGTTGGGTAACCGTGCTAAAATGTGCTCAGAACCCGTGCTGGCCAGGAGGAAGGACTTCATTGACCTCAAGAGTTTCAACAAGTTTGGACTTCATGATCTTCTCAAACACCTTCGCAATATTCGAAGTGAAAGAAATCGGCTTATAGTTACTCTCCCCCTTTAAAAATTTCCAAGATGCAACTCATCAAGTACGAGAAAACAGGAGCAAGAAACAGTGAGCATCTCATCAGAAACTGAGATGTCACACCATCAGGGCCAGGAGAGCTCGAGATTCTCAAGTCCCTGATGGCCTCTAAAGCATCTTGTTCTGTGACTGCAAGATCATTTAAACGCTCAACTTGACAAGACTTGCCATTCTCAACAAACTCCTCATCTTCCGAGCAATGAGCTGTTGCTTCCGAACTCAGTGGGGTTGAAAACACACTGGAGAAATGATCTCCAAGCATGTTAGACATAGTCTCTACATTGCTAACGGATTCCCCATCAACCTCAAAAGGCCCAACAGAGTGTTTCATTTTTCTCTTAGAGTTCGCATAAGAGAAAAAAGCCTTTGGATTCGACCCGGGTCTCTCTTTTGACGAATCAAGTTCACAAGATCTTGGACCATCCTCTCAAACCTCCAACCCCCAACAAACAAACAAACCTATCCAAAAAAAAACCCCCTCTTATCAACAAAGCTACGTTCTACTGGAGGCAAAGCATGAGCTATTGGGGATAATTGGGTTTGAGGAATAGGTTGGGCAGCTACATTTGAATAGGTACGTATTTTGGGAATAGGGGTGGGGCAAGGAATATTAGGGAGGAGAGTTTTTATAGGAATAGGGGTGGATTGGGTATTTGAAGGAAGAGGAGGGAATTGGGAGAGAGGGTGGGGGGTAGGAGGAGAGGGAGGGAGGAAGCTAAATGGGTTAAGGAAGGGGGGTGGGGTGGGATTAGGTTTAGGAATAGGGTCAGCTCTAAAACTACGAAACTGAGCTATCCTATTTCTCGCCTTTCTTTGCGTCCCTTCAACGTGGACGGAGGTACACCGTACATTAAAGCACGTCTTAAGTCTCATGGACTGACGGCACATGTACGGGTGAAAAAAAGGACAATCTACCTTTGAACATCCCTTCTTACTATTGTACTTCTCAAGGCCGAACTTGAGAAGTTTTTGACACCATTTAGGGTGGTCAAACTGACAGCCTTTTCCTTCTTCAGGACAAGGCTGCTTTCGATAAACAGGACAGACTATTTTCTCCACAACTGTCTTTTCCTGCGCTTTTTCAAGAGGAGATACTACTTCAACTTCTACGTTGGTCAAATCAGTCGACTTCTCAACTACTGGGTGAGCCTGTTCTTCAAGCAGCACCCTGGTTTCATTGACCCAAGCAACTAAAGCCTCTATAATAGAGGGCTTATTGACTATGGAAGGATCCTTCCCTACTAAGACCAATTTCAAAAATTGTCTAGCTTCTTTGCTGACTTTTCCAAAAATAGCTTCCATCATGATTGCAGGAGGAACTATCTAGGAGCAGCAAAATCTAGAGACTAAGAAAAAGAGAAAAAAAACTGAAAGGCTATGCAATCTTGTCCTGAGATACAAGACAACGAAGCAAAGTATGAATGACCTACTTCACATTTAACTAAACATACAAATCGATGGAGATAGAAAAGAAGTAGGGGACAGAAAAGCAAGGAATCAAGAAAATATGTAAACTAGGAAAACAATACAAAAACACAGAAATAAACTCAACAAACTGGTCTAATACAAAATGAAATCAATACACTAATGAACAATAAATCTAACTGTCAAGGACCAATACAATCAAACTAAAGAACTACACATAACGAGTTATGAAAAATGAAGTGACGCAACGTTTCCGAATGTTTCTTGGTGGTCGATATCTTCTCCTTCTTCTTCTTCTTCTTCTTCATGGAACGGAATCTTCGATTTTTACGTCAATCCCTTGTTTTAAATTCAGCTAGTGGTGAGACGGTTTATGGCTAATCCTTCGTAGACGAGATGTTCTAAATCGATATCAATTAACATCTCTTACTTTGTACAATATTATCCTAAAAAGGGAGACAGGATGATGTTGTGGTTGATGTGCATGAGCTTGAAAAACTTTGGCAAGCACAAACATGAGCAGCATGTACACAGGAACAATACAATGAAGATGATAATACCCAAGATGAAACCATGTAATTCTACAGTCTCCAAAAAAGCTTTCCACTTCTAAAAGGGAAAGACAGCTCATGAAACTTTTTTAGCTAATGCGGCGCTGTGGCATTGTCATCAAAAAGTTACGTTGAGGAAAAAGGACCTTCATTAGCTTGGTATATCTTATCTTAAATATGCAAAATATTCATGCATTCAGACATTCATTCAAATTTCATAACAGACTCAAGATGAATGCTTCCCTAAATTAAGGCAGTTAAACGTCAAAAGCTCCATAAAAATTGAATGATCTAACATAAATGCATCAAACAGGAGATGTAGCCTAATGGTTAGCGGAGTTTCCTAACATGGGATGAGAGCACGTGCTCGATTCTTCTCCCCGATCTTTTTCAAGGAAACTTTTAGACGCTTACCACACCCAACGGACTAAGGCATTGCCTATCGGAGCAATAAATGGACGATGTGATGGCTAGCTTCGCTGGCCGAGCGTGGCTCACCCCTCCAACCCTAGCACCCAAAATACAAAAAAAGTTTGACTAAAATTGGTGGAGCGAACAATCCTCCAGTATTTCAATTTAACATCAAACGACCCCCAGAAATGAACTGAATAAAGAAATCGACCCTACAGTAAATGTCAAACATGTAGCGAAAGGGAATCATTCTTATTTCTTTTCAAATTGCATTTTGGAACCTAAATTTTAATATGACCCTAAAAGCAATGTAAACAACCCCTGGAAAGCACCGAGTTCATATCCCTTTAGCTTTGCTATTCTAGGACTTACGCTTGTGGGATCACCACCCTCTGACGAACATGATATGGTTCATACTTCGGCTTTCGCTTGTAAAACCAAAATCTTTGAAAGCTATTCAGACACAATGGCCATGTTCTGGTCCATGGAGTCCCTTGGGTTGTCCTCCGAAGTCTCTGAGTCTGAATTCACCCGTGAACAACAGGAGACTCGCACCGTGATGGAGAGTATCTCTTTTTACGAGAGTCTCCCATGGAAAAAACCGTTTAGCAACTGATTCAACATTTACCGAGCAATGAAAGCCGTGAACTCCGTTCAAAACAAAACTGCTTCTCAAGGGCTTCGGTACCAGGCTCACAAAAGCTACCAAGCTTTCCTTAACGATGACTTTCCAAAATTCCCGAGAACCAAATTTTACCATCCAATTATCCCCATTACTACTTGGAAACCCATCCTGTGTTCCAACCCGGAAAAATCGGAGTGGTACACAATGAAACAAGCAAGGACTCTCCAACAGGATTGTCCTTAAGTTATCACCTATATTCTGGTCCCAATCTGATCCCAGACCTTGGGCAGGTTCATCTACAATTTAGGAACAACAGGGTTGCACTTGCTCTGGACCTAAGAAAAATGTTCGTCTTAGTTAACCTAAGGGAGTCAGACATAGAATTTCATCAATTTCTTTGGAAGTTCCCCAATGAATCACAATGTAACCATAAAATATTTGACCCTTAAAGGGGCACTCATTTTGCTATTCCTATGGTATTGCTGGCTTTCAAATGTAAAGTTAAGATAGGAAGCTAAAAGATGCGAGTGAGCCTCCACTACAATCACACGTTGGTTTCAGGCCTTGACGAAGCCTAAAGTCGAAGTTCTAAACATTTCCATTCGCCATAGATATGGAGGACAATTTCATCTTCAACGGAAATTTCCTTATTTGAAATTACACTACATGACACTACCAAAAGCACCCACCAATAGACGAAAAGCATTTTTTAACGATATGAAGAGGAAAACGATTGACCTGGCATTTCCTAAACCTTAATCCTAGGCATATTTTACAGGCAAAGGATCAAGTCGCCTCTTTCAATCATAGTAATAAAATACTGAAGAAAATCGTGATTTTTAGCCAGCACAATAACTTCAAACTCTCAAAGACTTTGATATTTTGCTTAATTTAGCTAAATAGTCAAGTGAACAAGACTAAATAATATAAATTAGCAAATAAAGATAAATATTAAAACAGAAGTACAATTTTATATCTTATCAAATATAACAGATCGGTTGCAGAGTTCGTTGACAGTTGAAGAGTTTTCAAGGGGCAGGAACTGCACGGTCACACTGTAGAACCCACAATGTTAGGGATGAGAGCTGTCACGTTTGGGATTGTCTCAAGAACGTTAAAGACGCTTTCAAAAAGAACACCCTCGCGCCTCAGAGCTTGTTCTAATGTTCTAAAAGATGTGTATGTTGATGACCTGTTAACTTTAGCTTCTACTCTTAAGTCAGAGGCCTGTATTTTAAAGCTCTTACCTCGGAGTTCGGGGCTTGGACGTTAACCGGTATGAAAATATACTCGCGGAAGTGGTGAGGGCATGCTCATTCTGAGTAACGTCTAAGGCTTAAATCAGAGGTTCGAGCGTTTAAACAACTCACCTCAGCTCAGTCGCTTGTTACTGAACTTCGTGATCCCAGGGAAGGCCATTTGTCATTTGCCTGTCCTGAAAGGCCATTTGAATCCTGTGCGCTTGCAATCTCTTCTTTGAAAAAAAATGTGCTGGACTGGCTCTCATTTCACCGAAGCGTTGCACCATCCCAAATGAAGACGCTGCTGAATATCTGGCAGTATTTTGCAACGTTAGCAAAGAGGCTATCGGGTGCGCTGTTTATGTGGTTTGTACAAACAATGTTGTAAAAAATTCTTCAAATTTAGTCTTCACAAAAGCCAAGGTCAAACCGTTGACCTTAGACAAGAGTAGGATTTCAACTGCTCTCTTTGAACCAGAATTTAAACGTGTGATTTCAGCAAACTGGCATACGCCATGATGCCAACAATTGTATGCCAATTTTCAAAACGACAAGGTCTTTGAACACTATGGTGTAGGTACAAGAAGAAATTACAAGAAGAAAGTGTCTGAGGTATCATGGTAATTGAAGGAAGAGTTGTTTTCCACGAAGATGGGTTCATGGTTAAAAGTGTTGTCGAAAGGCCTCAATTCCAGCTCTTTGAACCGGAATTTAAACGTGTGATTTCAGCAAACTGGCATA
>NC_081449.1:475894-482889 GCF_007210705.1 Tigriopus californicus
GGGGGCAAGAGTAAAAAATGACTAAGGAGCGGGAATATCTCTTAATTGGGACACCCTTTATCAGAACGCAGTTATCAATCTGCTGCCTGACTCCTAACAAACAAACAAACAAACATCCAACCACATGTTTGAAAAGCTTTACCAACTTTCAACTGGATATGCTCATCGAACTTTCCATTATCTTGGAGGACTACACAATTTGCTATTTTATGATGTCCATCACATGTTCGTTTCTGGAAAAGCAGTTGAATGCCTCCATGAATGGAATTCCATATTCATTTGTTATTGCTTGCTCCATTGTTATCATTTCAAACCCAAATTAATTCATATTGTTGCATTCTATCGGTCACATTACATTCCTCAACTAAATATCAGGGTAAACAGTCAAATTGTGATTGGCATTTTTGTCATCTCAAACCACAATGAGAATCCGTACTGCGTTGGCCTTGAATGGACCTTGGAGGGAAACTGGCTCTACCTTCCATTCAGTCGTGCCAAGAAGTCTACCAAAAAAAAAATGCTCAAGCTCTTATCGGAAGACCAACAAGCACCTCAAATACATGAGCCCATCAGTGCACTTTTAGCAATGAAGAATGAGGAAGCCCGATTAGAGACCGTAGTCTCAATGGGCGAACCTTTAGAGTGTGTTTTTATCTGCGTTACCAAAAAATCTACCATTGGATGAAACTAAGCCCTCGTTGGCTTGATATTACTATTTTCATCTTCAGATAGGAAGATGGTACCAAAACGTTATGCATTTGCCTCTACCAACATAAGGTCGTCAAAAAATATTCAACAAAGTTACACTTTACTTTCGGGAAATCTTCCTAGCCTTGAAGACTCTCATTTCACTGTCCGTGGAAGCAAAATGCCATCATTGCACTCCAGTACGTGTTATTGCCAAAAGAATGGCTTTCAAGTCAATACTATTTAGATGATTTCCCCAAGTTTGAACTTTAAACCTTCTGAAAAATCTCCGCAACATTTGAAGAGAGAGAAATTGGTCTATAACAACTAAGGAGTGACTTATCTCCACCTTTAAAAATTGCGACAATGTGAGCCAACTACAGAGAAGAGAGAAACTTTCCCTGATCCAAGATGCAACGAATCAAGTAGGAGAAAGCAGACCTGGGAAGAACCATTGAGCATCTGAAAAGAAACTGAGATGTCGCGCCATCAGGACCAAGAGACAACACAAGCTCATCATGCAGACTCAATTTTATGGCAAGGAGGTGTTGCTTCTAACTTCAACGTTCAACATCATACAAAATGGGGAAGGACATTATCTGACCTCAGTCGATGAACATCCATAAAATTTTTGACATAATCAGCCAAAAGCAACTCTCAGACCCATTACAATTCAATAAAGAGGAATCGGCCCAACTGACCCACCATTTGATAGAGGCTAGTTCGTAAAGCCCCCTCTGAAGTGTTTGATCAATTCATTCCTGTTGCAATAGACTTGAGGACAATTCAACTATCTTTCATTAAGCGTGAGAACCCTATTGACTCTTTAAGTAACAGGGTGCAAGACGATGTCAATTTTGGGAGGTCACTGGGACACTTTATATATAATAAGGGGTACTAAAAAACCAAGACAGAAAGCACAATATTAAACAACAAACTTTTCTGAGGTTTCAAAAAGTCTATTGAAAAGTTAGAAACATGTAAGAGAGGAAAGATAAGTCTAAAAACAACTTTTTGGGTAAAAGTATTGTTAAGCATGTTCATAAGTTAAACTTTGATAGTTTATTAAAATGCAATGCCACATGAACCATTTCTTTCATAAATAAAAGAACTATGTTGTATATTTGTCATCTGTCTTTAATTCCATTAATGCTTTTGCTCCCGCCATCAGACTCGCCATAGTTATTTTCCTCTCTATGAATACCGGGTGTGTGCAAATTAATCCAACACTCAGTTATTGATAATTAATGCCAAGCTCTTAGTCTCTATTGCTTTTTGGCTCTGTGCATGCGCTAGCTTTACCATTACGTCAGCTGTTTGTTTTGATTTTTTTAAAATCGGATGAAGGATGGCTTTGCAATTGCAAAAACGAATCGAGGTGTCCGCCCTTCTTCGTGAGGGTCACACTCCCACCAAAATTGCAAAGATGGCAAACGTGAACAGGAGCACGGTTTACAAGGTTCAGAAGAGGCTGGAGGCCGGCAGGGGCCATGAGAGGAAGCTCGGTCAGGGTCCCAAGCGCAAGATTGCACCAGATGCCATCAAGAACGCCATCAAGGCCGAGTCGCTCAAGTCCATGCGCGCCCACGCCAAGAACATCATGTCACGTCAATATCCCGGAGTCCAAGTTCATGCTGAGGGTCAGAGCCACATTCCCTGGCAAGAATGTGGTTTTACAGCAAGATTGCGCCCCGGCACACACCAGCAAGAAGGCCCAGCCATTTCTCTTGGCCAACATTTCCTTCCAGGACAAGACCATGTGGCTGCCTTACTCGCCGGATGAAAATCCCCTTGATAATTTTATTTTGGCCGCATGTTGAGTCCAAAGCCTGTCACGTCCGGCACCCAAATACTGAAGCCCTCAAGGCCGCCGTTAATGAGAACTGGGACTCCATGGATCTGGAATTCACCAGGAAGACCTGCAAGGCCTTCAAATGTATGCAATAAATGGTTTGTAAATCATACGTTGCTAAACATGGAAAATATGAGTTCTGGATTAATTGTTGCGCACCCGGCTGTGGTCGCAGCAAGTTGACCGTGAGGTGTCCGAGAAGTTGGGGGCGACATTGATGCCCGGATGGTTGGGGGAGGACCAATGGACATGGTGACCCGGATGGAGGATAGATCTCGGTCAAACCCTACGGCATCTAGTCAATCCTCCTAGTCACCATATCGATCAACTTTAGTCATGTAGTATACCTTATTTATTCTATTATGTATTGGAATTCAACACGATGGGTCTTTTCACAAGGGTTTTATTTTCGGGTAGGATAGACAACGTTGGACTTAATCGTCTGATGCTTATCTCTCGAATAATCTCGAACCAAGTTTTAACAAGCGTGGTTTCACGCACACACACTCAAAAAAAAAGGGCGGGAACGGACGGAACAAATAGGTAGAGTCTCCACTCAACCTGATATTAGAGGAGGATCGATGACACACATTCCAACACGCCCCCTCAATCGATACTCCGACAAAGAACATTGCACAGACCGTTCAACTTCCGCAGCTTTGGTTTGGGTAGTGCCTTTGTAAACATGTCGGCTATCATTTCTCCTGTATTACAGTACTTTATAACGATGGTTCCCAACTTGACCTGTTCGCGTGTAAAGTGATAGCGAATGACAATGTGCTTGGCCCGTCCATGGTACTGGGGATTCTTGGCCAAGGCAATAGAGGGAAGGTTATCCTCATAAATTGTGGTAGAACCTATAACTTCGATGTCCATGTCAACGAGCACATTTCGTAGCCACAGAGCCTCTTGAGTGGCACTTGACAATGCCATGTACTCGGCTTCGGCCGTTGACAGAGCCACTGAACGTTGTTTTTGGCTTCTCCATGAGATCGGCCCTCCAGCCAACAAAAACACGTAGCCAGAGGTTGATCTTCGATCTTCAATATCGCCTGCCCAATCCGAATCCGAATAATCGATCAATTCACTTTGGCGAGCCCCAGAATAAAGGATACCAGCATCAATGCTTCCCTTTAAGTATCTCATGATTCGTTTCACAGCAGTCCAATGTTCTTGAGTGGGATGAGAACTAAACTTCGCCACCGTGGCCACAACAAATGCCAGATCCGGACGAGTTCTCATAGTGAGGTACAAAAGCCCTCCAACAATAGACCTGTATTCTGTGGGGTTTATAGGCTCGTCTTCTTCTTTAGCTATCACCAGCTTCGCATTCGTCTCCATATGAGTATCCACTGACTTACACTCGCTCATGCCACTCCTATGAAGTAATTCTCGGATGTAATGAGACTGTCCAATAAAAATTGACTTTTCTCCAATCTTCTGGTCCACACTAATACCCAGGAAATGTTTCAATCGACCGAGATCTTTTGATTTGAAGTGTTTAGCCAGTTCGGTTTTGATTTTAATCACTTCACTTTCACATTCTCCGGCAAGGACCAGATCGTCAACATAAACAGCCAGGTAGGTCGTACTTCCAACCTTTCGAGTATACAAACACGGGTCTTCGTTGGTTTGAGTGAATCCGAGCCCATTCAAGACCCGATCCAACATGAAGTTCCAACACCTTGGCGACTGTTTGAGTCCGTAAAGACTCTTCTTTTATCGACAGACTAGATCTTCTTTTCCTTGCTCTTCAAATCCTTCTGGCTGTTTGACGTAAATTTCTTCTTCCAGTTCACCATTTAAAAAGGCAGTTGATATGTCCATTTGATGGAGGAACAACCCCTTCGCGGCCGAGATGGCAATGAGGGTTCGAATTGTTTCAAACCGAACAACCGGGCAAAACGTCTCTTCATAATCTTGCCCGTACCGTTGGGTGAATCCTTTGGCAACTAGCCTTGCCTTGTAGCGTTCTGCATTTCCCTCGTCATCTCGCTTCATTTTAAAGACCCATCTAGTGTCAATAATTCGCTTGCATTCAGGTTTCAAAACCAAATCCCACACGTCGTTGTCTTGCAAGGAATCGAATTCTTCTTTCATTGCTGCTTTCCACAAAGTGGAATCATCACGACTGAGGGCTTCATTGACTGTGATGGGGTCTTTTTCCAACATTGCAGAGCATGTCCATTGACCTAATCGTTCGGGAGCTTTCCGATTTCTCCGAGGACGGCCCACTGGAGTTTCGACGACTGGGGCCTCACCATTATCTTCCACGTCATCTTCGAGATCTTCTTCGCCCATGGGCTGATCAAACAGCTCATCGAAAGTAACTGCTGGAACAGGTGCATTCTGTCCATCTTGACCAAACCCATTCTTTAATTCGTTGAAAATCACGTCTCTACCGTAGACTACTCGTCGTTGATCTTGATCATGCAGCCGATATCCCTTGACACATTCTCCATATCCGAGCATGATCAGGGCCTGTGACTTAGGGCTTAGTTTTCCTCTTTCTTCTTTAGGAACGTGGGCATAAGCGAGGCAACCAACCCTTCTCAAATGACTAATGATTGGCTTCTTTCCTGTCCAGGCTTCGTAGGGCGTCTTCCCAACCACTGCATTAGTTGGCCCACGATTCCGCAAATACGTTGCCGTGGTAATCACTTCTCCCCAAAAGTGCTTAGGGAGACCACCGTCCATAAGCATTGCACGGGTTGTCTCAACTAGAGTTCGATTCATGCGTTCTGCGACGCCATTTTGCTCTGGAGTGCGAGGTATCGTCAATTCATGACGGATTCCGTCTTTGACGAGAAATTCTTCGAATTGAGCCGACGTATACTCGCCCCCATTATCAGTCCGGAGCACCTTCAATTTACAACCCGATTCTCTTTCGACCTGAGCCTTCCAATCCAGGAAGGTCTTAAAAACATCGCTCTTCCTTTTGATAACGTACACCCAGACAAAATGTGTGTGATCATCAATAAAGGTGAGAAAGTACTCTCCACCACCGAGGGACAGTTCTCCAATTTTCCCACAAACGTCACTATGGACCAGTTCAAGCTTATCCGTGGCACGAGGTCTAGCTTTCTTGGGAAACGGGGATCGATGTACCTTCGCCTGAACACACGGTTCACAAACTTCCATGGATTTGGACTTCTTATACTTCAATCCGGTCACCAAACCTCCTTGAGCCAAATCTTTGAGACCACTCGCTCCGAGATGACCCAGACGACGATGCCACGTCTGGTCGCTCGAATCGGACTCTTCTTTTCTGGATAGTAAAACGTGCGGTGGTGACTTGGGCTCGAAGTCCAAGTGATACAATCCACCAACTCTCTTGGCAACGGCGACTTGATTTTGCTTTGGGCCGAAAATCAGACATTTTTCTCCAGCAAACTTCACGGAAGCTCCCCGCTCAGATGACTTGGAAATGCTGAAAAGATTGAATGAAAGGTCTGGTACCACCAATACATCATACCAGGTGCATTCAATCCTTTGGCCCTTGACCCTCATTGTGATCGGAACTTGGCCTCGTTGATCCGACACCACACTCCGGCCATCCCCAAGCATTATCCGCAACGGTCTCTTCAAAGTCTCCAGATTGCGAAACATGTCGATGTTTTTGCCCATGTGGCACGTAGCCCCAGAATCGACTATCCATGCTTGGTCATTCCCGACTCTTGTACTGAGGAGAGTGTGAGCCGTAAGACCAACAGTCTCGTCCACGTCCTTGGCCCGGAAATGATTCGATTTTCCATTGAAATGTCCGGATTTAACTGGTAACTTCACCCGACAGGTCCTCTTTACATGGCCTGGCTTGCCACAACGAAAGCACTCGACCGTTCCTTTACGCATGGACGAAACTAGGCCTCTTTCAGCCTCAACCTTGATCTGAGTCGATTCGGACTTCTTCCTTTCGTCACTCAATAAACGTTCCGTGACCATTTCCCACGAGGGGACATCGCTGTGCGCCTCCAAAGCGGTAACAAGCATCTCGTAGCTTTCGGGTAGGCTAGCCAACAAACATATCACCCGATCTTCCTCCTCGAGAGGACTCCCCACAATGGCCAGCTCGTGCAACAACTCCGTCATTGTCTTCAAGTGCTCTTGCAGCCTTCCTCCCTCTGGCAAACGACAGGAGAAAAGGCGTTTCCTGAGATGCAACTTGTTGGCCCAGCTCTTCTTCTGGAACTGGTTTTCCAACGCATCCCAAACCACTTTTGGATCTTGTGGATCGCCCAACAGGTATAACAAACCCAGGTCCACCGACAATACAATGACCGCCAACGCTCGATCCTGCCGGACCGCGAACTTCCTGGATGCCTCCCCATTGTCCGAACTGGGCAGCAGTTCGGACCCGCAAACAATTCCCCACAACGAGTCTTTAATCAAAGACATCTTGACTTGGATTTTCCAAGTGGGATAATTCGCGCCTCTCAAGGGGACCACCCCCAACCTT
>NC_081449.1:483999-496048 GCF_007210705.1 Tigriopus californicus
GCAGAATGCCAGGCACTTAAAACACATACCAAATCTTTGAGCCATTTATTTACGACTGAGGGGGGAGGACAAGGATTTTGTACGTCCAACAGCTTTAAGAACAAATCCGGCTCATCTTTGCAAGCGTATATAGCTTGAAACATGTGAAGGTCGTCGACACTTAGCTTGTCAAGCACTGCTTCATTGCAAATATTTCTATGAGCCATTCATTTACGACTGAGGGGAGAGGACTAGGATTTTGTACGTCCAACAGCTTTAAGAACAAATCCGGCTCATCTCTGCAAGCGTATATGGCTTAAAACATGTGAAGGTCGTTGACACTTAACTTGTCAAGCGCTGCTTCATTGCCAATATTTCGCAGCGTGTGATAAAAGTCCACGTTCCATTTTTGTTCAAACCAAAAACTGGCGGAGGCTTTAGATCACTGACCGGTTTGAAATAAGCATGATAGTGATTGCCCCCTTGGGATCTACCTTGCCCTGCTGATGTTATCATATATGACCAGCTTCTCCAAGGGAGTCCATGACTTCATCTAGCAGAGGTTTGTGCTCAATATCAGCCTGTGGCTCTGAGATAGCAATCTCATCAACGATATCAGCAATCTTCTCAATCTGAGGTTGAAGGCCATCAACGAGGTTATTCATGGGTACAAAGTTGGGCAATTCTCCAGATGCCAGGTCTTGAAGAAACCGCCATTCCCTCGTAAAATGACCTATGTGGGATGGGATGGATGAGCAAAGTGAGGCAGGCCGTCGACACCTTGGAGGCCATCCCTCCTGTTGCCTTCTCTTCCTCCTTGGAAATTGCGGTTGCCATGGGACAAGTAAAGTCAGACCACTGGTAAGCAAGTGAAGAGGTCAGAAGATTTGATCATTGGTCAATTTGGCCTGAACCAAGGGGAGTGTAGTAGTGGGAGCAGAAAGATCCGTTAACCGTTGTAGGGTTACGGCTCATATCGACTGTGCCATGTTATATCAGGATTGATGTTTCCTTCAACATGGCTATAGATCGAGTGACGTTTAGTGAACAAAAGACAAACTATTTGACCGACAGCATACATGCGTAAGATTTCTGGACAAAGCAGGCAAACCTCTGCCCAAGTCCAAGAACTCCGATTCAAAGGGGAAAATCATTTGTGCTAAGCATAGCTTGATTTTTTTACTTGTATTCTTACAGATAAACTCGTTAATGGCGCCAAAATGAAACCCACGCTACCCAAGATCGGGAATCATGTCCGAGCACGACAACGTTTCTGTGGACGACGTCAGCCTTGCTCCCGCGCAGGAGCCAATTGCTCCGTGTCTGCCAGACGATTGGACCGGCGAGTTTGATCCTCCGTCCGTCGGCGAGGAAGAGGAAAACGACCATCGACCACAGATCATATATTGACTAGATGTCGCATTGGCCCAACCTCAGTGCAGAGGAAAATTGATTTTGTGTCAACAANTTTGCAGGATAGTTAGCCTTGAAGATTGGCCCAGGTATGCCACACAACCGAGATTGATCTGGGACCAATGGGGAATAGAGGTAGCGAGCAATTTGTATCCTTAGTCAAGTGAGGATTGTTTGAGGCCCTGATAAAGGAAGCTCGAATTATTGCTCGTATGCCCTGATTAGGGTTATAACCGGAGGCCTTAAGATAGGTCTAAGAAATTTAAACCCTTGTACTAGGTGCTCCCCATCTTTGAGAGCTATCAAGGTACTTTTACCTAGTGCTTGGGTCAGGAATTCCATGTTTCCGTTCACCACGGGAATTCAATAAGTCAGGACCTTTCACCCCTGGCTGGTGGACGGAACAGCATTCAAGCACATAGTTGGATGAAAACAGCCTTCTATGGAGCAACCCTTCTCATTAAACGTGAGAAGGACAAACTTCCTAAGTTTGGGACACCATTCTGGGAGAGCCAATTTCGCAACCTTTCCCTGCCTTTTTGCTTCTTTGTCGCTTACGGACATTGCAAATCTTGAGAAAATTTTCTACTATGCTCTCTTTGACCTCTTTGACTACAGCAGGTGGATCCACAATCGAGTACATCATCCTTATATGATATGGATAAATGATGTACAACATGAATGATTGTTCCCGGAACGGTTTTTATCAAAATGTTAAGAAAATGTATATTATGAACTTGTGGAAATCACGAAGGCATGGGATTGCCCACCGTGTAGCCAGTTTGTCGGTCAGACGTCAACCAAAATGCCACCCTAACGCTCGTAAAGGCGTCTTGATCCATCACAAGTAGCTCCTCCAGCCCTTGATCATAGATGTATGTATTAAAGAGCTTTGTGATTTAGTGTGAATCAATCTCTACGTCGTTCCTATCACCAAGGAAAAGCTCCAGTACCCGAGGGGCTGGTCAGCCCAGCTACAACGATGTGTGAGGAATGTCGGCTACATGTTTGAAGGGAGGAGAAACAGGAAATCCTCGGTCACCAAAAACGATATTCTCGTGGTCATTTTGAGAAGGGGGAAGAGGATCTGAATGAGCAATCGCACCCTCAAGGATCAATGTTACCAAAATGTCGGCCCCCTGACGGCAAATGACGACGAATCCTTCCCTGATATTCTGTTGGGACCTAGTTCCGGCCCAGTGTCAACCCTTTGCCGTTCAGACCCAGTGGTGGTCAGATGTGGCCCACATTTACAGAAGAGGCAGACATAATCCATTGTCGGCCATCCGAGAAACCCCTTGATGGCCAATGTGGCTAGCCTGACAAAAGGAGGTCAACTCTGGACATTGGTATGTGAAAATCCCTGTTGTGGTCAGATGTTGTCCAAGTGCAACAGTTCACAGAAGAAGCCGCCACCGTCCGCCAAGGGCCCTGAAACAACCCGTTTAGCCTCCATGATGAAGAGGCAGAAACCAACGTGGTACGGGAAATTTAACCAAAAGAACAGTCACAATTTTGCGCTCAAGGAGGGCACAAGTCACAATTTTGCGCTCGAGGAGGGCACAAGTCACAATTTCGGGCTTGAGGAGAGCAGGGTCACATTTGTGTGCTCGAGGAGAGCAGGAGTCACATTTTTGCGCTAGAGGAGAGCAGAAGTCTTGATTTGGTTCTCGAGGAGAACAGTGAACATTGAACATTGAGAACAACTCCCATCTTAAAGCTCTTGCTGGTATTTGAACGAGAAAATTTTGATAGACGTGCTGGAGGTTGAATGGATCCATTTTTGAATAAGGACAGTGAAAGTCAACGCTTGGAGTTGGGACCCAGGAAGCCGTGCAGAGTCAAGAGGACCTGGGGAAGTGCATAGCATACATCAGTGAGCCAGCATAGACGTGTTGAAAAGTCTCTGGAGCTGAGTACAGGTGCCACTTCTGAGTTATACTCCGTCAATTCGATTCCGGACCTTCAATCCCATCAAACCGACGTTATCGCTGTGGATCTCCGTTGGACAAGAATCACCCTCATCAAAAAGTAGGATCAAACCATTTTCTGTCCATGTATGTTTTCCCTCTTCCATGGCCAAGCAATTACCCCCTCTTTCATTACCCGAGCAAGAAAGAGAGATAGCCTGTTTTGTCTGAGAAGTTTGTTGTCCATCGCGTATCAGCTTTATTGTGTACGCTTCCTCAGGGACCACACCGGTCCAGGCTGATCCCCTCACTCAGAAACCAAAGTTTTCAGAGTCAAAAAGGTGAATTCTAGCATGAATTCTAGTATTGGAGTGAGATGAGTTCATTTGAGAACGACTCCTCTTTGGCGTTTGACGCTTTTTCCACGAACCATCTAACCAAGCTCACATCTAATTGCAATGGGATCCCACAATTCCCTTCGAATAACTTCTAAAGGTGTGATCAGCGCCAGTTGATCCACCCCAATGAGCATTTCCACTGACCCAGTTGCTCCACTAGAGGGAGCCCAGACAGATGCTTCAATTTTCCCTTTACGGTGTTCCAAGAGAAAGATTGAAGACTAAGACAAGACCCGGGGCAAGGTCAGCGCCTTCAACTCATGTTTAGTGGTATTTTCAGCTCCCAACCCCTGATTTCCAAACACCAACCGGATTTGCATTCAAGTTCTTCGCAATGAATAACTCTCATTGTCAGGGCTTTTCGGCGGAGGTAGCTCGAGTATTTCACCACCCTTTCAGAAATCAAAGTAGTGTCGGAATCTTTGTCCACTAGGGCATTGATGGTGATCACTCTGGCCATGATGACATTGGATAGGATAACTCCAAGGCGGGTGCCACCCCCACAGGTATTTATCTGAGGTTTCATGGCTGTCTTCATATTTGGTTCATCTTTTGCTCGGTCTGCGTGTAATAGTTGTGATGGCTCATCAAACATCCATTCCTCTTACAAACCATATCTCTCTTGCCTGGACATGCGTGGCGATGGTGGCCAGAATGCAGGCACTTAAAACACATGCCAAATCTATGAGCCATTTATTTACGACTGAGGGGGGAGGACTAGGATTTTGTACGTCCAACAGCTTTAAGAACAAATCCGGCTCATCTTGCAAGCGTATATAGCTTGAAACATGTGAAGGTCGTTGACACTTAACTTGTCAAGCACTGCTTCATTGCAAATATTTCGCAGCTGTGATAAAAGTCACCTTTGTCCACGTTTCCATTTTGTTCAACCAAAAACTGGCGGAGGCTTTAGATCACTGACCGGTTTGAAATGAGGTATGATAGTGATTGCCCCCTTGGATCTACCTTGCCCTGCTGATATATCATATATGACCAGCTTCTCCAAGGGAGTCCATGACTTCATCTAGCAGAGGTTTGTGCTCAATATCAGCCTCTGGCTCTGAGATAGCAATCTCATCAACAATATCAGCAATCTTTCAATCTGAGGTTGAAGGCCATCAACAGGTTATTCATGGGTACAAATCGGGCAATTCTCCAGATGCCAGTCTTGAAGAAACCGCCATTCCCTCGTAAATGACCTATGTGGGTGGGATGAGATGAGCAAAGTGAGGCAGGCCGTCGACACCTTGGAGGCCATCCCTCCTGTTGCCTTCTCTTCCTCCTTGGAAATTGCGGTTGCCATGGGACAAAAAGTCAGACCACTGTAAGCAAGTGACAAGGTCAGAAAGATTTGATCATTGGCAATTTGGCCTGAACCAAGGGGAGTGTAGTAGTTGGGGCAGAGAGATCCGTTAACCGTTGTAGGGTTACGGCTCATATCGACTGTGCCATGTTTTATCCAGATTGATGTTTCCTTCAACGTGGCATTCGGACATTTAGTCAAGCGCTGGTACCAGCAAACAAACTTGGCCTGCCTAATGCCAGTGATGCAAAATTGGCGTTTCAAACTGGTTTTTAACGAAGCTGACTTTCTCAAATAGCAATGCGTAAAGAAGGGTCGGCTTTTCAAAAACGTGTTTGAAGCCCCAAACTTTCATCACTGACCAATGGTACCAGTAAAACAAACGAACCTGCCAGAGCTTGCCTAAACCTCCCCATAGATCGAGTGACGTGTAATGAACAAAAGACCAACTAGCTTACCGACAGCAAATATGCGTAAGATTTCGGACAAGCAGCCAAGCCTCTGCCAAAGTCCAAGAACTCCGATTAAAGGGGAAAAATCATTTGTTGCTAAGCATAGGTTGATTTTTTTACTAGTATTCTTACAGAAAAGCTCGTTAAGGGCGCCAACATGACCCAACGCTACCCAAGATCGGGAATCGTGTCCGAGCCCGACCACGTTCCTGTGGACGACGCCAGCCTTGCTCGGGCGCAGAGCCAATTGCTCCGTGTCCGCAGACGATTGGACCGGCGAGTTTGATCCTCGGTCCGTCGGCGAGGAAGAGGAAAACGACCAATCGACCAGGATGCCTGCTTTTCTGGCGAGGCATTGGCCATCCAGGCCGAATTAGAGATCATTGATCCCATGCCAGACCACAGATCATATAACATTACAGTGGTCTGTGTGCCAGACGACTGGGCGGAGAACCCCGAGGTAACCAATGAGCAAGTGTCCGCCTTACTGGCCGCGAAAACTCAACGAAGCCAGGAGGCGAGCGCCTTTTGGTGGGATAACGGAACCCTACTTCTCTGAATGGTACGGGCTGGCCGAGCAGGACCTCGAGAACGTCTACAGCTGTTGACGTATGTCAAGGCGGAAGACGCGGCGGACCACTCTGCCCAAATTGAACCAAACTCAAGCACGGCGCCTCCTCGCAAGACTGGAAGTTATCACAGTGGAGGAATGCATTGACTTCTGGCCAATAGGATACGATCGAGCCTCAAGTTTGTTTGGTTTTTTGGAACCCTTTGCGCCCAAGCGCCCATCTTTCGGATATGTAGGGATGTTGTCAACCGTAAAAATGCACCGCTTTTTCAACCAACAATTGAACTACTGTCTCAAAGCGAGCTTAAAGTTTTACCTTTATATCGTTTCTTGCTCTATCCTTTGTTTTTGCGTGTAGCAGCTCCGCTTATTTCGACGCTATTGGTATTGGACTTATGCCATAGCCAAAACTTTGACACATCCATACCGTAAGTCAAAAGGGCGGCTCAAGTGCAAAGTGGTAAACAAGACCCCCGTGAGCATGTCCTATTGTATACGTAGGCGAGGTAATCCTGCCACCTGGCAGCCATAATTGACCTCAAAGTCAGCTGTTTGTTATGATTTGGTTTTGGGTGGGCAGATTTTGAAGCTCACAACCCTCAGAACGGACCATTGTCCCTCTTTGTCAAGACATTTCAGCGTCATCAAACTAGTTGCAGTCACATAACCGTGATGCTAAAACATTGATTGTCCGGAAGAAGCATAGAACCGCCAAGACGGACGTTTCTCTTCGTTTTCGAGATACTTCAGCAACATCCACAGTTTTACTGCTAATCAAAAGGAAGTTTTCATCTCACACACTCGTTCGTGTAGTGAATGAGACACATGAGGACAGAAATCTTTAATGTTTTGAAGAACATGCCGTGATGCAAAGACATTGATCTGACAGATTGGCATATTGAAAGCAATGAATCGACCCTCAAACCTAATCGGAAAGTGGACGACAGTCAATCCCATAGTCTAGAGATTTCAACTGCCAACAAAAGCAAACATTTATTATCTCCTAAATCGTTCACTTTTTTCCAAATAAGCTTGACATACGACCACAAAATCTTGCTGAAGGAGATGATCTTGGCCAAAATTTGAGTCCAAAACCATGCCTTGGGAACTCAAAGAAACATGCACTGAAAAAAGTTTGAATTTTCCGCCTGAAATGAACCACTTAAAAGTGAATGAATATAAAGTGACTTGCCTGTTAATTGAAGAGATCTGTACGTTTCCTATGTTACTAGTTTGATTCAGAAAGTGGCCTCGGAGTTGCTACGACCAAGAGCAGGCCGATTTGGCGGGAAGCTTGTTGACATTCCATATTTCAAGTACATTGTGCCATAGTTGGCAAACTCATCAGATGGACATGAATCTGTAATAAGGAAAGCCTCAAATTGAATTTTGCTCTTTTTTGTGTGAAAAGAGTGTTATCATTTGGATTAGATACACATGATTCATTTCAAAAGAGTGTCAGTGTCATGGCCAATTCGACTTAGAAAAATGAGATTTCTTTTTTTTTATAGCCAAGCACACTCAAGGTTGACTGATTACCATTGAACGAGAATGGTTATTGGATACAAAAGATGATCCCTAAATTGAAAAGATATACCTAATCAGGTATTCCATTTTTTTCCTCTGCTGGAATCATTTTTCGCGTTTCACTTTCGATCCATATGACTAAAGCACATTTCTCATCCAAATGGCGGTTTTTGTGAGCTTTGACTTTCTTTATCTTGAATGATAACTCGTTCATTTGAAAGATATCTTGGTTGAGCACTTATATCCTCAAGCTTGTTCATTTTGAATTTTGACCTTGTTCACTATCATTGGCGCCAATCACTCTTCACGGGATCTATCCAAATTGTCAAATCAGAACAAAGATCAAAACGTAGGTGAGTGCCTGTGAAGAGCCATGCAGTTTGTTGAATGGTGCTTTTTGGTAGCCGCTGGCTTGGAGAGCCACAGTTGATTCAAAAGGCAGGTGAACGGCCTTCCAAGAGCCCCGTGATGATGAAGTGTTGCTTACAATTGAATTGACTGTTCATCCGCCTTTCGTTTTTTGTGGAGGGTCAATTCCATAGTGTTGGATATGCTCTTCTGGAGAATCAATGTCTTAGCATCGCGGTATGTTCGACATCACCTGATGTTATCCATCCTCTCGGGTCTCATTCACTCCATGAACAAGTTTGGCATCAAGTGAGTTTTTTGAAAAAGCTGCCTACTTTGTAGATGAAAAACGCCCTTTCAATAGAAGTACAACTAGTTTGATGACGCTGAAATGTCTTGAAAACGAGGGGAAAAGTCCGTTCTGACGGTTGTGGGCTTCAAAATTTGCCCACCCAAAACCAAATCATAACAAACAGCTGACTTTGAGGTCAATTATGGCCGCCAGGTGGCAGGATTATCTCGCCTACGTATACGAGAGAGGAAGTTGACTGGAGGGTCTGTTACAAGGTGCAAGTTCTGTCTCACATCCGCTTGCCCTACTGTCCATAAAAACCGGAGAAACAAGAAGTATATTAGGTTGGCATGCCGGGCGCTCCAGAAAAACACGCGAACAAGGCTCACAGATGAACGTTAGAGGGGCCATGTACCAGAATGGAGCCAATGTCGTTCTTAGGTTTTTTGACAAATCAGTACATTAGTTTGAAAATATTGATCTCAATTTTGTTAGTATGAATTAACACATTCCGTACATTTCTGTTATTTATAATCTATTTCAATCGCTAAATATGTGAAATTAGTCCCTTGAGCCTAGTTCAAGGCTATATGGCTGGTTGGCTGGCTTTCCTAATGGGGACGTTATTTGTCTCTCATAACAAGGGCGGGAAATTGTGGGAGAAATCTCTGGGCGGCGAAAGTCATCATTTCAATTGTTCTCAAATTTGTTTGAAGTGAAGACGTGTTGTTCCAATCTATCATGCATCAGACTGAAATTGTTCCTCAACAGAATGTCATGACTTGGAATGAAGTCATATCCGAAAACTTGCTTTTCCGTGATTTGATTGGAAAAACTCGGGTAGAAGAGGAAACAATGGTTTTTTTGACTGAACGGAGGCTCCTCGCGAACACGAGTGTTTGTTAAACCTGTCAAATTCCACGCCAAATTCGTCCCAGCAACAGAAGTTGAGAAAACGTGCATTGGAAGTGTCCAAAATGCAGATCGACGATGTCAATCCGTCATGGTTCATTCTTCTCAAATGCTCAATTGGACCTACATCAATCCATTCATTTCTTGTACTGCTGGGCTCGAAATTGGCCCCTAATGGATTCTTTGAGGGAAAGTGGCGGCATGGCAGCGGCAACAGGGGTCAATTGGGCCAATTTTCACAGAGACATTTGCAAGGTAAATTGAACACTCAAATATTTTGAGATTTGTCATCCCACATGCCATTAAGATGGAAAACATCTTGTATTACCTTTTAATCATTATATAACAACTTGTATTACCTGTTAATCATTATATGACATTTCGTTTACCAAGGAAGTTGACTTGGCAGACCGACCTAGCTGAAAAATGTAACAATGGTCAATTTGTCCGTTGACCCGAAAGGTAATAGCTATGCATTTTGTATTGTTATATGCCCTTTGACGTATTCAATGACTATTCTGATTTTAGGATCAACGAACAAAGAATACTTTCCTAGAAGATTTTGCAAAGATTGACGAAAAATTCGGCCAAATCAAAGAGGCCTTGGCATCCAATGCCGTCAGACAGCATGAGAAGCAATTGCTCGATAAGTCTTTGGAGTTGACCCCCACTAAAGACGTGCGAATTCCAAAATCATTCACCAATCCAAGCAGTTTTCCCAAGTTGGATCGCAAACGAACTCATTCACCACAAAACCGGTCGTTTTTTCCAGCAAAAAAAGTCCAAACATTCGTTCGGGACAAAGTAGATCCCACTTGAAACACTGTCGTCAAACGTTTCTTATCTAACTTAAGGGAAGCAAAATCCGTTCCTCTCAACGCCCTACTTTAATTGTTCTAAATTCTCTATTTATGTATATGATACATTCAAGATTTGAAAAGTAAGAGATTCCATGAAAGATTTTTCGATATTGTGTGTATGTCGTCCATATCACATACTTTCGCAAATCGTAAATTTACTGACCTGTAGTTCAATAATGTTTGATGCATTCACTGTCTCGCAAACATGTTGTTGAAACATTATTGAACTACATGTTTGCGAGACAGTGAATGCATCAATCTATTTCAGTGCAATACATGTACAAACACATTATTGTCATGGTTAGTATGGCCCCATTCTGGAAATTCGAAATATATGGACACTTCTTTATTTATTTACTTTCTCTATCTGATTTATCTGTTGATTAGATTGTTAAAACTGTTCGTGTAATCATTTGTCTCTAATTGGTCAAAAGTGAACATGAAAGTTAGCTGCCAATGATAACATTATCTTCAAACTTGATAAATTCAACTTCTTTTCTGAAGAAATTTTTGGTACCGTATTTAGCAAGTTAAGAGAGATTCTCTTTTTCAAATCCTTAGTAAAGATAATTCTAATAAAGATAATACAATCTAAGTACGATAGCTCGAACCATGAACCTCTCGATGCTTGTTTGTTAATCTCATATTTCAATGTGGGCCTTACAAGCCTGACTCCCGATTACAGTCGGGACAGAAATAAACGTGTCTTCTACTGATGACAACTAATTAAACAAACCAGTATGCTACATGGTATTTTTTTGTGTGCGGAATTCCTTACCGCTACCGGGATTAGAATCCCAGCAGTTCAAGACGAGATGATTATTTATTTTACTAGACTTTTATTTATATATATTATTTGATCGACCAACGAATTGGAGTTGGCTGATCTGGCTAATCCTTGAATGTAAGGTTGATCCGGAATTTTAGTCAAAAACTTGGCCAAGTGTGACTTAAATCTTGCTACTGGATCAACGCCTACATAAGCCCTACGATTATTTGAGGTCAGCAAATTGAACAATGAAGGAGCCCGAGAAAGAAGAGAGTTGGACTTCATTGTTTTAACTAGCCTGGATTCTCAAGGGCTTGAAGGTGCTCTCAAAACGCACCTTAAGCCTCTACGGTCACTACAATTGACCCTAAATCCTGGGTTGGGACAAAGCTCATGAATACTTTTGAAAACGTACAATATCAGATACCTTTCGTACCTTCTCTGAGTACTGTACAATCCCAACCTTTCTAACCTCACCCAATACGAGAGCTCTCTCATATCTTCAATGTTCCTTGGATACGCGGATTTATCCGCATCTAAACTACTTGCTGAAATCGGGTTTGACCATTGATTGAACAATCCAAAGAACGCATATATTTCCGTGGGTTTTCACTTAAAACATAAAAAGTCACTTCTTCTCTTTCTTCCTCTCCACCTCCTCTGCTCGTCGTCGTTCACGTACAAAACTTCTCGCAATAATATCACACCAAACATCCTGAACCTCTTAACGAGCTCATATTTCGCCAGACCATCCTCCCCCACCATTGCGAGAAAGTTTTCAAGGACTGGGTGTTTTTGACAACAGACATATTTTGGTGATAGGCCGAGTCACACCACTTCCAGTGTCGATCGTAGCAACACGGACCAAACCATCTTTTCCAGGATGGACTTCACTGATTCTTCCCACGATCCATTTTGATCGTGGTTCGCTTCCACCGACCAAAAGAACCTCTGCTCGGGGTAACAGATTGTCCTGTAAATTGGTCCACTTTTTGCGGGCAGTAATGGATGGGAGGAACTCCAGTGTCCACCTCTTCCAAATCCAATCAATTATGCCCTGCACATACAGGAAATGGTGCCTAGTGTCTATCGATACATAAGTGCCTTCAGGGATTTCCATACAACCTCTGAACAGTAAAAGATGGTTAGGAGTGAGCACTTGCATGTCCTGAGGTTCCGAGCTGACGTAACACAGCGGTCTGGAATTGAGCATTCCCATCACTTCACACAACACTGTCCTCAATTCATGATCTCGCAAATGCCGGTGAGATCCCTGTTCCTCTTCAAGGACGTTGACCATGGCTCGCTTTGCCGA
>NC_081449.1:498711-500156 GCF_007210705.1 Tigriopus californicus
TGACCTAATCGTTTGGGAGCTTTCCGATTTCTCCGAGGGCGGCGCACTGGAGTTTCGACGACTGGGGCCTCACCATTATCTTCCACGTCATCTTCGAGATCTTCTTTGCCCAATGGCTGATCAAATAACTCATCAAAAATGACTGCTGGAACAGGTGCATTCTGTCCATCTTGACCAAACCCATTCTTTAATTCGTTGAAAATCACGTCTATACTGTAGATTACTAGTCGTCGATCTTTATCATACAGCCGATATCCCTTGACACATTCTCCATATCCGAGCATGATCAGGGCCTTTGACTTGGGGTTTAACTTTCCTCTTTCTTCTTTAGGAAAGTGGGCGTAAGCGAGGCAACCAACTCTTCTCAAATGACTAATGATGGGCTTCTTTCCTGTCCAGGCTTCGAAAGGCGTCTTCCCGACCACTGCCTTAGTTGGCCCACAATTCCGCAAATACACCGCCGTGGTGATCACTTCTCCCCAAAAACGCTTACTGAGACCACCGTCCATAAGCATTGCACGGGTTGTCTCAACAAGAGTTCAATTCATGCGTTCTGCGACGCCATTTTGCTCTGGAGTGCGAGGTATTGTCAATTCATGACGGATTCTGTCTTTGACGAGAAATTCTTCGAATTGAGCCAACGTATACTAGCCCCCATTATCAGTCCGGAGCACCTTCAATTTACAACCTGATTCTCTTTCGACCTGAGCCTTCCAATCAAGGAAGGTCTTAAAAACATCGCTCTTCCTTTTGATAACGTACACCCAGACAAAATGTGTGATCATCAATAAAGGTGAGAAAGTACTCTCCACCACCGAGGGACATTTCTCCAATTTTCTCACAAACGTCACTATGGACCAGTTCAAGCTTATCCGTGGCACGAGGTCTAGCTTTCTTGGGAAACGGGGATCAATGTATCTTCGCCTGAACACACGGTTCACAAACTTCCATGGATTTGGACTTCTTATACTTCAATCCGGTCACCAAACCTCCTTGAGCCAAATCTTTGAGACCACTCACTCCGAGATGACCCAGACAACGATGCCAAGTCTGGTTGCTTGAATCAGACTCTTCTTTTCTGGATAGTAAAACGTGCGGTGGTGCTTGGGCTCAAAGTCCAAGTGATACAATCCAACAACTCTTTTGGCAACGGCGACTTGATTTTGCTTTGGGCCGAAAATCAGACAATTTTCTCCAGCAAACTTCATGGAAGCTCCCTGCTCAGATGACTTGGAAATGCTGAAAAGATTGAATGAGAGGTCTGGTACCACCAATACATCATACAAGGTGCATTCAATCCTTTGGCCCTTGACCCTCATTGTGATCGGAACTTGGCCTTCTAATATGTTAGGGAAAAATGATGTGCAGGGAGAACAATTGGTTATGGAACAGTGTATTGAAACATCCGGGAAGAATGAACACCCTGTGTAACAAACAATCACCAG
>NC_081449.1:501156-503761 GCF_007210705.1 Tigriopus californicus
AACCGAATTTGGCCGAAAGTGTCCAAATGCACGTATTTTGTGACGCTAGTGTTGAAGCTTACGCCGCCGTGATTTATTTACGACTCTCCAACTTAACAAGGGTGGAAACACGAATCGTTTCGGCCAAAACAAGAGTTGCCCCTGTGAAGGCAATATCAGTGGCAAAATTGGAACTAAATGCGTCGGTTTTGGGAAGCAGATTAGCTATAGTGGTGGGACAATCCTTGAAAAGCGATATTCACAAAAGAGTGTTTTGAACAGACTAATCCGCCGTGAAGGGGTGGATAAGGGGGACGGCCTCACATTTCAAACCATTTGTATATAACCGCATCAAAGAAATCCAGTCTCTTACTTCGCCAAACGAATGGCAGGATGTTCCCGGTGTGTTAAATCCGGCGGATGAGGCCACTAGATCCGTCAGGAACAAGAACCACATCAACGACACATGGATTAATGGACCTAAGTTTTTAGTCCAAGAAGAAATCGATTGGTCTACCGACATCTCTATCAAGAGCATCTTTTAAGGTATGAAACATTCGTTCAGTACAATGCAGCCAGAAATTCACGTCAATGCATTGGGCGTTAAAGAAGAAACATTAGATTGGTATCAAGGGGTTGGGACTTTAGCAACAACAGTCTCAAAGATCGAACCAAAGCCGGACTCAGAAAGCAAATCAATGGACGAGCTTCTCAAGAGAGCTCAAACGGACTCATTTGAAAAGGAAATTAACGACCTGGGGACTAAATCGGTTGTGCAAGCCTTGGTAAAGTCCGTTAAGAGGGCAGTGACTGCCATATTAGACCGAGAGGGCAAAACCATGCGGTTTTTACACCTGGAGGAATTCTGGTTGATTTTGGCCATAGTCACGGGTTTCCTCAACTCTAGGCCCCTATCTTACGAATCTAATTCTGTTGATGATTGTGCTGGTCTTACCCCGAACCATTTCCTACTCCAACGGCCAAAAAAGATCATCCCAGATAGGAACTTTGCTTCGCACAACCCTCGAAAACATTTTCAATACATCGAGGGCTACATTGAAGAAATAAGGTAGAGATGGATGACTGAATACCTACCCAATTTAATTTCTCGACCAAAGTGGCGCGTGGAACGGAAAAATTTAGCTGTGGGAGACCAAGTGCTAGTGATTGATCCGCAAGCATCCTGAGGAGATTGGATCCGTGGAGCAGCTTCCATGTGGGATGGAATGGGGTTTTCCTGCTCTTTCAATAGTACGCATAGGGCTCATCCAATGTGAGAAGAGTACCCCCAAGATAACGATTATGGGGTGATTCTTACGCGCCTTAACTCACTCGCTACCCATCTGGAAATCGCCCACACCCTCAACATCGGCTCCTGCATCAATGCCATCATTTGTTTCACCGGCCGGCGAGGAGCAAAGGTGAGCTCAGATCTGACAACAGGCGAAACTTCGTAGGTGCCGAAAAGGAACTTTGAGAGGCCGTCTAAACATGGAATCAAGAGAGGATTTGTGGGGCAGCCCTCAATCGCGGCATCAAGTGGATTTTCAGCACTCAACAGGCATCCAACCACGGAGGGGCATGGGAAAAACAAATTCGAACCGTTTGAACCGTCAGAAAAATATTGTTTGGCCTACTGAAAGGGCAGGCTTTGCATGACGAATCTTTGTCAACCTTCGACATCCAACCTCTAACTACCCTTAGTGCCGACCCCAACGATCTACGGCCCATCACACCGTCCAGCCTTCTCCCCCTCCGCGTGGTCCTGCGCGACACTCATGGATATCCTCGACGACGATGGTTGCAAATTCAGTACACATTTGGGTGGCCATTAATTTAAGTACCACGAAATTATAATGACATTGTGGTTTGCGGGATTGCTTGACTGTCAAGAGGAACTCTAGAATTTGATGAGAACACATTAGATAATAATTCATTAATGCGAGTGTTTCCAAAAATAATGGTCTGAAAATTCTCAGAGTACCCTAGTTTTGTCTACTTATCATTTTTCTTGTTGCCAAAGTGTTGCCAAAAAAAGTAACCTCTTTTTTTTTCTCTTTTATATTTCTTGACTTAGAAATTTGTGGACCATTTCATTCATTACTGTTAGGGCACAATCAGGTGGAATTGGCCAGGCTAAGCATGAACAAATTATGCTTTTTCACTATCAAATCAAAACAATCCTTTATCAATCCTCAACAGTTCTACAATGTCAACTAAGTTTGGCACTTTTGGCATGTTAAACTTTCAGTTATCCTTCATCATCGATCACAACAATTGTGTTCAAGGCATTTGTTGAAGGGTTTGCTTCATTGATGAAAGTCTGAATAATCAGCCATTCCTTGTTGTCATGAACATTCTTAGACACCAAAGATACATCTATCATGCATTCAAAATGACACAACAGTCGCATTTTAGTTTGCTGCTGTTCTTATCTCCCAGGAATTTCGAACCAAGGTGTGACTTGCTCCTTGGTTGCTGTTCACGCGTAGTGTTCGTGGTGTTTGTGTGTGGGTGAATGAATGGGAATTGCCATTCATTCACTCAATTAGGTTGGTTTTTCACGGCTCTTTGGTAAGACATAATTACTTTAAAACCTAATAAGTTTATTGCTCAGTCATATTCA
>NC_081449.1:504660-506506 GCF_007210705.1 Tigriopus californicus
GATCTGACCCTATTCCTTAACCTAATCCCACCCCACCCCACCCACCCCTTAATTCCTTCCTCCTCCTTCAAATACCCAATGCACCGCTATTCCTAAAAACACTCTCCTCCCTAATATTCCTTGCCCCACGACTATTCCCAAAATTCGTTCCTACTCAAATGAAGATGCCCAACCCATTTCTCAAACCCAACTATCCCCATTAGCTCATGCTTTGCCTCCAGTAGAACGTAGATTTGTTGATAAGAGGGTTTTTGTACGGTTGAAGAGGATGGTCAAAGATCTTGTGAACTTGGTCCCTCAAAAGAGAGGCCCGTAAAGGAGCTATATTTGAACATGCATTGTCTGATGTCTAAAAAAGACAGCACCAAAGTTAAGATCTTAGAAGAACTAGCCGTTGAGAGAGAGATTACATTCAAGTCTATAACAGAAACCTGGCTTGGGCCAAGGGTCTTAGATGAAGAACTAACCATATTTGGTTTCAACTTAGTCTAAAAACAGGAATTGTCCATAGATGCAGCCATTGATAAATTAGTTTCAGTTTTTAAGGAAGTTTGCTCCAGCTTAGCAATCTCTTAATGTGTTCTGAAAAGTGGTACACGGACAAAAATTCCTAAATATAGGAAGACTTTGTTCAAAAAGAGTTGCAAACTATCAAAAAGGCTGAAGAGCACTTAGAATCCAGTGATTGTGGGTAGTCTCCAAAAAAAGCTGGACGTAGTTCAGGGTAAGATTAAGGCCTCCATCGAATATGACCAGTTACCAACTGAGAATAAAGTCGTTCAGGAGGTCAGGTAGAATCTGAAGGCTTTTTTCTCTTATGCGAACTCCATTAACAATGTAGAGACTATGGCTAACATGCTTGGAGATCAGTTCTCCAGTGTGTTTTCAACCCGACTGAGTTCAGAAGCAACAGCTCATTACTCTGATGATGAGTCTGTTGAGGCTGGCAAGGTCAGTCAAGTTGAGCGTTTAGATGATCTTGTAGTCACAGATCAAGATGCTTTAGAGGCCATCAGTGACTTGAGAATCTCGAGCTCCCCTGGCCCTGATGGAGTGACATCTCAGTTTCTGATGAGATGCTCACTGGTTCTTGCTCCTATTTTCTCGTATTTGATGCGTTGCATCTTGGATCAGGGCAAGTTTCCATCTTCACTAAAGATAGCTCACGTTGTTCCAATTTTTAAAGGGGGATATAAGTCGCCCCCCCCAGTAACTATAGGCCGATTTCTCTCACTTCAAATAGTGCGAAGGTGTTTGAGAAGATCATGAAGTCCAAATTTGTTGAATTTCTTGAGGTCAATGAAGACCTTCCTCCTAATCAGCATGGGTTCCGAGCACATTTTAGCATGGTTACCCAACTGATTGAGCATTTAGAGCAGGTCATTGAGGTACTGGAAAGACACAAGTCAGTTGATGTTGTCTTTCTTGCTTTTGCCAAGGCACTTGATAAAGTAGATCATGGCCTTTTTTTTGAATAGACTTCATGACATTGGGATCCAAGGCAAGGTTCTCAATTGGATTAGAAGCTTCATTCAGGATAGAAAGAAAAATTTTTAAGGTCGAGGGATCCCTTAGTGAAATACGTGATGTCAAGTCAGGTGGTCCCCAGGGCTCCATCCTAGGGCCCCTCCTTTTTATAATTTTCGTTTCGCCGCATCAAAAGCTTAGCATTACTGCCAGTCTCTCTTCTTATGCAGACGATACAAAGTTAGTTTCTGGTAGGAATGGCCAAGATTCCAGTAGCCTTGCAAAGGACTTAGATCGAAAAATTCGCCAAGGAGTTCTGAAGGCGATGGACAAAGGAGTATTTGCTAAAACTCCAAACTCGGCAAAAGTGGATCAAAAC
>NC_081449.1:507141-508570 GCF_007210705.1 Tigriopus californicus
TGCCAATAATGCATGGATGCATTTCATGAGCAAATTTGAGCCCCTTGCCATTGACTGAACAATTGTTGGGAACCTGACCTTTTCGGACGCAATTTCCGCACAAACCATGCTCTTCCAGGTCAACAATGTGGCATCATATCATTGTCCTGGGACCAACATTTCTTTGAAATATTGACGGTCGCACGCAATTGTCCGGCCACAAGACTGGCAATCTGTCCAATCGAGCCCATCCTCTACTCTACAACTACCAAAATTTCCTTCACTATTCTTGTTCAATAGTGTTTATCTTACTCATTACTAAAAACTGAGCTGATTATTGTCAAAACCATCTGTATTGTCACCTGGCTATTAGCATACTTAATATTTTAATCCTGTTTTATGCTCTCATTTTATATATGTATTTACATTGTTGACGTGACCTTAGGATAAGATACGGGACCACGATTTCAACCTGTGATCTGCTGATGAATAGTACTGTGATGTGTAAGGAAAATTGTTGTCCATTTATTCATGCTTGATTTGAACTGAAAAATATGTAAATAAAAGTTACTATTTATTGCCAAAATTGAATTTCGGAAACCTATAGAAAAGTTAACAAAAGTGATCAATCTGTTAGCTAACGGTATGGTTCATAGAAAAGTAAAACAGGCCTTCAACTAGAAATTAATATTAGCTAACATCTGAAGAGATTGTTAATAAACACGACGTTTGGTTTGTGCTTGTATCCCTCATTTTGTTACATGCTTATTATTTCAATCATCTTTTATTTATCGTGCATGAACAAAATTTTTGACTCAATTCAAAGCGCAAAAGGTAGTTAGTGATATGATCGCTGGCACATTCATTTGGTCAGATATTGAAATCAAAATACGCATTTGGCAAATTGTTATGATTGGTTGGTTTTATTTGTAGACAGTCCAAAGAAGAAGTGTTTGCCACACTCGCAATGCCAAAACATCACTCAAAATGTAATCTAGTAATCCTGGCCGCAACCTCCCGTGATTCCCTATTTTCAAGCAGCTGTCACATCGAAATGGAATTGGTCGTGACCGGGGCCTTTCTTCATTTCTTTCTTTGATCAGGCCCATCCATCCATCCATTGTCAGTCCCTCACATGCCCCTTTGGCCTCGGGTTAAAGTGAGATTCGGTGGTATTGTTGTTCACACTTGAGGGGCTATAATTCTTGAGCCATATTTGAAGTAAGCCCAACGAAAAGAGTGTTGAGGGGATTACGTGTTAATCATGGAGTCCTCTGTGCGCACCATGCAATCTGCTTTTCATACCATTGAATTGAGTATGGATCACATGGAGGATAAGATGGATTCCTTGCTCAAAGAATGTAACCCAGGTGAGCTATGGTGCCCATTCTGGTAGTCGTTTCTCTTTGCGGTCCCAAAGCCTATAACCGTTACCTCCAGAATCAGAGTC
>NC_081449.1:511356-546163 GCF_007210705.1 Tigriopus californicus
ACTACCTCATGTGTTGAAAAAGCTCAAGGACGTGCCTAAATTGGGCGTCGTGCTCGGGAACGAGGCCGGCGATTTGGACTCGGTGACCTCGGCCCTCACGTATGCGTATCATTTGCAAGAGCACCGTGATTATGAATGCATTCCCGTGTTGAACTTTCCAAGATTGGATTTGCCCTTGAAAACCGAGGTGCGTTTTTGTTTGAAAAAGCTCCACTTGAATCCGGAGCACCTCGTGTTCGTGGATGACTTGAACTGGGTCGAACTGGGAGACGCCCTCGAGTTGACATTGGTAGACCATAATGTAATTAACAAGCCAGAATTGAAATTTCTCGAGCCGAATGTGGTGGCCGTGTTTGACCATCACGTCCAAGAACGGCAGGACATTGATGATTTGGACTTTCAGTTGGATTTTGTTGGCTCTGCTTCCACCCTAATTGCCGAAAGGATCTTCCAAGAAAACCCCGAGATGCAAGTAGGTTGCTAGGTTTCTAAGGCACTGAGTCGATTCGGTGAAAGGAAGGAGCCGAGTTCATACTCCCATGATTTGTTGGTTTCAGGAGGAGACCGTGTTGAAACTGATTCGTTGGACCATCATCACCGACACGTCGAATCTGTCGCCGGCCAAGAAGAAGGCGACCAAATTGGACATTGAAATATTGGAACAGATTGAAAATATTCTTGCCGAATCCGCCGCATCCATGTGGAATCGGAAAGTTATCTACGAGGAGATCATAAAAGCGAAAAGCGACACCTCCTCTTTTTGTGCCAATCAACTTCTTCGCAAAGATTTGAAGGTAAGTGTAAAAGCAACCAGTTTTTTTTTCGTGCAAACGCAACACTATTTGCGTGAATGATGGTTCGAATTGTGTCCCCACCTAGATAAGGAATGACGCAATCATTTGCTTTCCAGGTGGTTTACTTCAAAGCCCCTGAAATCACTGTGTCTTTGTCGTCGCTCCCAGGTGCCATGAGTTGCTCTAAATTCATGGACCGGCTCGATTTTCGGAAGGACCTGGACGATTTTCAACGCAAAGGAAACTATGCCTTAATCATTGCCTTAGGGGCTGGTGATCTGATGATCTATCCCAAAGAAACCGACCTATGTTTCAAAGTGCGAGAGATGCTGTTGTCCAAGAATCCGGATATTAAGATCAAGGTGGATCAGAGCAAGTTTTCTGACGTGGAGTACTTGCGCAGGTCCAATGTAGCTTATACTCGGAAAAAGATTATGCCCTTGGTCAAGGAGGCTATTGAGGAATGTAAATAATACAACTTCAACCAATTTCGGCCGTACCTGTATGAATTTTATTGTTCGCATAATTCTATGGGGGATTCATTTGAAAGGCATTACTTGTCCTTTATGTTAAAGTCCTGCTTGACATTGTCCACAAACTTCTGGTTGAGCTCATCGTATTGCTCGATGGAGAGAAAGCATTTGGATATCTCGGCTGGTTCTTCGATCTCCTTAAAATTGTTGGGATCAGGCACGGGTCCATTCCATTCAAGATCTGAAGAGAAAATGATTCTCTTCAGTAACAGCCAGAATGAATCACCGGTTTGCCTAATTGAGAAAGCATGATTCGTTGGAGGCGCATACCGCTTTGCATCTTGAGCTACTTATGCCAAATGTATTGTGTCACATCGATCCTAAATCTAAAGCCGAGTGTTTTCCATCTGAAGGTTGGGGGTGTACTTTTAAGAATATGAAGTCATTTCAACAGGTTGAGTACAAAAAAAAAAGTGGGAAAGGGAAATATTGCTAACTCAATAGTGGTTCAGCTGCTTTCATGTTTTAGCTAACCATCCATCCACTCCTGGACCTCAATCTCCAGTTTGAACTGCCTCATGAACTTGCCTAATCGATGGGCAATCACAGGGAATCGATCCGATCCGAAATAAGTTTCCACGTCCGTGTCCCCCTTGTTCACGTGGAACACCAAGAACGGCAGACCGCACGCCCCATCATCTACAGCTTCACGGGTGACCGACTTTAGCCTATCCTTGACCTCTTGCGTCTCCGAGGCCTAGAACGAAAAACACACTATTAATGGTGGAAATCGTGGCAGAGTACTCGAGTACCAATTACCGCCAGGGCTTCTTCGACCTCCTCTTCCGACATGCCCGCCCGTCGACCAATCATCCTGAGGCTGTCTGGCTTGGCAATATCCAGATCTTCGGCCCAACCTCGATACCATATGCTTCGACTGAGGTCTTCGGTAACATCGGGGAATTTCATTTGAGCGGCAGTCAAAAAACGTTGCTGCTTCAGCGATCCCACCACGGCCAGCATGTAGAAGGGGCTCTCGGGAATTCTCAGGGGTACCTACGGCCACGAGTCAAATGAAGATATCGAAGCTTATGGGGCTAGAGAGTCAATATCCAGAGTCAATATCATGGACAGCTAGCCATTAATAAAGGAGGCTAAGGTACCATCTTTACACCGCCTTCATATACATGGGAAGGAAAACCTGTTCATGGGCTACATATTTGGGGCCGCAAAAAATTGCTCTCATGGGCCGATAATCTCCTTGGAAAGTAACGGCTTATCAAATATGTTTTGGATCTCTGTAGTGGTGCACATCCGTCAAAAGAGGGAAACTAGGCCTAGGAGGCTCACTCCTCTATCATTGAGTCTGGATAATTATTTTAGTGAGCGCTCGCCCTCGGGCCTTCTCGCCGTAGGACTCACCTTGAAATATTGGCCCATGCGGACAATATCTTGGAACATATGTCGAGTCTTGTTTTGATTCTTGGTCAAACTTTCCAGGAAATTGCTACTGGTGGCCTAGAAAGTGAAACATGAAACCCACGTAGCACGAGATGAGGGTTCCCGAACCTTCGGACACACGCCATGGGTCCGTACCTCCGTACCTGCGAGAGGCCGGCCATGAAGACCGGCTTGAACTGGATTTCCAGATTCCAAACCGGACGATAGCGCAACAAGGTCTCGAAGGCCAACCAAGAGTAGGGCGAGATGGTGTCATAGTAAAAGTCCACTCGGACAGGGCTCTTGTAGACAGCGGCGGCGGCGGCAGCTCGAGCGCAGGTCCCGCTCAAAGAGCGTTGGCTCACGGCGGACTGAACCACGGGTCGGCACCTGGTGGCTTGGCCGGAGAATGCGCACCACAACGCCGACATGAGGCTGGCAGAGGCAGGAAGGACCAAGGACCCGAGACTTGGAACCTGGGAGGTGGAAGGGTATGAATGAATGAATGAGTGTATCACCGAAAAGTGAGTGGCACTACAGCCTCCATAAGAGTGACTAAAACTGACTAAAAGTGACTATAAGTCACTGGGCCGCGCCAGATGAGTCTGGCGGGTAGGACGGCATGTTGGAACTTGGTTGTGGACTGGCAACCTATTATGATGGGCCTTCAAAGCTAGCTCAGAGCGGTGTTCTTTCTCCTCATGGCTTGTGGGACTGGAAGAATTTCATAGATCCGCTCCGACCACTGGGCGATCCATCCAATTAGCAGTCACCTTTCAGGCAGTCAATCTATGGTCAGGCTCTTTCTCTCTCAGGCCTCAGCCAAGATGGATCATCAACATCATGCATGATGTGGGTGACCACGGACTTCTAGAAATATGGATGGTGAACGAGCTTCCCGCCCAATCGGCCTGCTCTGGATCATTGCGACCCTGAGCCACTGGACGAATTATAATAATAGGATAAGGACTGTAGACCTTCTCAATTAAAGGCGGGTCATTTTTATATCATTTACTTGAAAAGTGGTTCGTTTCAAAGTTATGCAGAGCAGGCCGAAAGTTCGAATTTTATGCATTGTTGGCCACATAACTTTGACCATATCTCCTGAGTTCGCTCAGTATGAAAGTGGGCTCAAACTTGGCCAAGTTCATCCATTCAACCAGATCTTGTGACCATATGAACTACGTATTTGGGATCAAATGAGCAGTTAAGGAGATCAGTAAATTTGGCTTCCGTTCTCAGTCCACATCTCTAGAAGTCCGCGGTGCGACTGAAGAGCCCTAAACCAACAAACAAAATAACAATCCCATAAGAAGTCCGGTCTCCGATTGGGCTGACGTGGGTGGCCAGTTTGGACCAAGATTTGAGAGGATTAAGTGTGCCGGGGGCGGGGGTCTGGACGAGATCGATGCATTGTGCGTGCCCACCATTCAGACCATTAGTCCATTGGGGACGCTTGAGTCAAGCCAGGTGATGCGGATGACAAATGGGCTGGAAAGTGGGCGGTTAGATAAGTAAGGAATAGCGCGTCTAGTTAGTTTTAGGGACCATGCATTATGATGAGAGGCCAGGCCAAGCCAGAGCTACCCACCGTCTCTGTCCCACCCTTTGCATGCCACGCTTGTCTCAGGTTTCTTGCCGGAAAAGAGCGGAAACACCATGGTCAACCACTCGTTCCCCCGTGACTTACTCTTAATAGATGTCAGAAATTCGGCTGGCTCACTCTGCTCAACCCACCAGGCATTTATGGCTATTCAGTATCATTACTAGATCAGACCTCGCTCGGAAAACAGTTAAAACCAGTAATTGTAATTCGTTCCCTTTATCGAGGAACCGCTAACGCCTTGAGTAGTTGCCAGTAAATAACAATCCTTCGTATAGTACATATGGTGAATTTTTGATTAACCACCACAGGGACTTTGTCGACCAATCTAAGGATCTCGTATCAATACCCTAGTAATAATACATGGTGAAACATCTTCCAGACGATTGTGCCAAGACCAACCACCGGGCCCGATGTCTCGTCCGGATCATATTCACCTCACGGCCAATCGCACTCGAGCCCTCAAATCATGGGTAAGTCATTAAAATCCCCCTATGGCCACTCCCCCTTTCCATGTTAAACCACCGTACTTACTGGCCCACGAAATCCATGCAGACGCCCAGATCTTGACCATTCAGCGCCTTTCACCCTCCATCCAAGGCTTTACCTCTGTGGCGTGACCAACCCTGGGTCGGGTTTCAAGTAAGAACGTCGAAACAATCCAAGACAAAACATACGTAGTTAATTGAAGAATTTGGGTTGGGTTGGTTTTTTTTTTCAGAGCCGGCCAATGGGTGGATTTTATGGTACCGGGTTGTGAGCAAGTGGGTGGATTTTCCATGACTTCATCCCGGAGAAACTCGTCCGTGAATCTCATCTGGATTTGGCCGTCAAAGCTTCGACGCGGGAACCTGCCCGATGGTTGAACGAGCGGGCCCAAATCGGAGATTCGGTCCAAATGCGAGTCGGTAAGACCTCATTGGATAATCATTCTGTCAGTTCTGTCTCCAACTGGAATGTTTCTGATTTAGGGGGAGATTTTTACTATCCTCATCCCACGAGTGCCAGGACTCTTTCCCGCCCTCACCGCCTTTTATTGATTGGTGGAGGAGTGGGCATTAACCCACTCATGTCTATACTCAACCATATTCAAGACCAGGCTAGTAGGCGTAAATATTTCATTACCAGAGGATCAATCACTCGAGGAATGCGTGAAAAATGTCTCTTTCAGCCTCATCTCGTCCTGAAAAGGTCCACTTGTTGTATTCTGCTCGACTTCCCGAGGAGTTGATATTCCCGAGAAGAAATGGCTGCGATCACCTCGCAGCCATTCGGCATTCATGTCGAGTTCTTTGTGACGAATCCTAGTCTGGCGGAGGTCGAGTCTGATTGTCATTATCGCCGAATTTCAAGGGATGATGTGGGTCAAATCACCGGAGACAAGCCGGAAAGTTGTCTGGCTTATATCTGCGGTCCAACATCCATGATAAAAGACATGGAAGTAGTTCTACTTTCCTTGGGGGTTCCCAAGAGCCAGATTTTTTTCGAGTCGTGGTGGTGAGCCACTTAATGTAGATAAAAGCACAACTCACCATCCGGTCAAAAACTCAATGAAGATAGAAGCACAATTCATCATCGGGTGAACATTTTATTACCGTTGGAGATGAATGAAAAGACGAATCACGAGCTGTTTTAAGATCCTTCTTGAATTTCCACTTTAATGGTATCACTGGTGTGTTTTCTTCTACATTTAATGCAATAGCGGGCTCCAAACCCTCCGGCCATTCGCCGTCTTTCATTTCCGCCTCATCTGAATCAACTTCGGTTTTCATGTCGGGTTTGTGATGGCCCGCGTTGTTTGGCCATTTGGTGGTTATTTGCTTGTAAATGCGATTTAAATTTCTTCGAACAACTGAAAAAGAAGTCAGGCTATCATGGGATATCATGGGAGAATGTAGGATGAATGCAAATAATCTTACATAGAACATTGCTTTTCCGGCTTGTGGGACACTTCCGCTTTCCAATGGCTGAACAGGAACTGCATGGAGTTGAACTCGGCTTGACACTCGTGACACGTGTAGACGGGAGGTTCGGAAACCACCGCGCTTTGATTCGACTCGGCTGGATGGCGGGGCTCAGAGGATCGCATTGGATGCCTCAGAGCCAACCGAGATGTCTTGCTCGTTCTTGAAATGGTTCAAGAAATGCAGGGCGTGATCTTCGTTGATTTGGTGCTCCTCGATGAGATGAGTTCGGATGTCCGTCTGGCTGTTGAAGATGGCGTCGCAATGGCGACAACTGAAACCCGTTCGCCGTTCTCCACGATGAACCGAGTGAATGTGACGATTCAGCTCGGTGAACGAGCGGAAAGCCAATCCGCAACTAGAATTTAGAAGAGAGATTTGTTTCAAAACACCTCACGGGGACCCGCTCATACCAAAAAGAGGAACCATGGTAGCCGAGTGGTCTAATGTACCCGATAGAGGCACGACATGGTTTCCCAGAGAGCGTGGGTTCGAATCCCGCCTCGGAGAAAACCTGAGCTTCGTCCCAACCCAGGATTTAGGGTCAATTCTAGTGACCGTAGAGGCTTCATGTGCGTTTTGAGAGCACCTTCATGTCCTCGAGAATCCAGGCTGGTTCGAACAATCAAGACCACATCTCTTCTAATCTTTCTCGGGCTCTTTCATTGTTTAATTTGCTGCCCTATAATATTCGTAGGGCTTATGTAGGCGTTGTTGATCCGGTTGCATCTTTCAAGTCAGAATTGGACCAATTTTTAGATAGCATTCCAGATCAACCCTACATTCAAGGACTTGTCCGGTCTGTCAACTCAAATTCGTTGGTAGACCAAATATCAAATAAAGATTGAAAGGTAATAAATAGACAAATATAACCTTTCAATTTAATAGTACTGGGATACATTCCCTGTAGCGGTTAGAAAAGCCCGTGAAAAACAAACCAAAAAACAAAATATCTAGATATCTGTTATTTGATTCTATGGCAATCATTTGGGAAAGTAATGTCAACCACATTTTAAGAAAGTTCTTGCGGACTTCTTTACTAGATCTTCCAATGAAAATGGAAATCCTTAACAGAACAAAATAGTAAAACTCATCATTCTTATTAGATTTAAATCTATGTAATATTAGAGTAACATGTGATCCACCAACGAGTTAAAATCGGGGAATCGGGTTAACCTTTGAATATAGGGTTGATCATAAATTTGGATCAGAAACTTGTACAAATCTAACTTCAAAGGAGTTATTGGATCAATTAACACCTGCATATTCCTTACGAGTCATCAAGGGAAGCAATTTGAAACATAAAGAAGCCCAAGGAAAAAGACAAGAACCTCATTCTTGCATATTCGTATGCATGTTTTGTTGCTACATAAGCTTTCGTACGTAAAATATGAAAATCGTGACATACTTGAGTTTTGACTGATTTGGCTCCGTACTTTTGATGATTCAACTTTTTGCAACAAACAAATCAACCTCAATATCGCAATCGAAAAATCTTCAAATAACATTGAGTTCGGCTTACTCGGCTTCGTATTAAAAAGGAACAGACGTCCCAAATTTTGGCTTGAAATGCAAAAAAAAAAACCAAAAAAACTCACTCTTTGCAACGGCTCCCGAAGTTAGGATGGTTCTTCTTGATGTGACTGGCCAGGACCTTGGTGTTCTTGGTGGCGAAGCCGCACACAATACATGACTCGCCCGCATTGGAATGTACCGTGGAGAGATGTTTCTTCATGGAGTAGCCGTTGGTAAAGACCTTGTCGCACAAGTCACACTTAAGCAGACCTTCACCTGTGTGGATTCGCATGTGATATCGAAGCTTCTGGCCACGGGAGAAGATCTGCCCGCAGAATTTGCAGGGCTGCAAGCAAGCAAGACAAGTTCAGTTGAAAACGAAAAGACAACTCTCTCGGATAGATTTCATGATTACCTTCCTCTGGTCTCCCGTGTGAAGCTTTTCATGTGATTTGCAAGCTCCGCGATCTGAGAAGGTCTTTTCGCAATAGTTACAATTGTACGGCTTGATGTTCAGATGGATCCGGATGTGCCGGTTCAAGTTCGACTTTTGAACGAATTCCTTGGGACAATGAGGACATCGGTACCTGGGACCGGTGTGGATTAAAAGATGCTCCTTGTACGAGTCCCTCCGCTGTCAAAGAAACATATCAAGAAAGGTGAGTGAACGACATAACTCAGGTATTGCCCAAGATATTTTTTGGCCCTCACATTAAAACTCTTATCACAATATTCGCACATGAACGATTGGACCTCGTGCGTCTTTTTGTGATTGTGAAAGGCTCCCTTGGAATTGAAACCCACACCACACGTGGCACACTTGAATTGGGCCTCTCCCGGATGAGCTTCCTCATAGTGAGCCAACCTAAGAAGCGAACCGCCTCAATTAATTCTGACCAGCGACATGAATGGAACCAAGAACTCACTTTTCTTCTTTCGTTGGAAATTTCTCCCCACAAAGACTGCACTTGAATTTGGGAGATTTGTTCTTGTGTGAGCGCATGTGGGCCATGTGCGAGGCTTTATTGTCAAAGACAGAGCCGCAAAGTTCGCACGAGAATTCGCGCTCCTTCAAGGCTGGGTGGGTATCTTTGACGTGACGATCGAGGTCGCGTCGGATCTTGAATTTCTCCTCGCATTGGTTGCATTGATAAATGTCGGGATGAGCTTCTTTGGAGTGCTTATACAACTCTTGCTTCGTGCCAAAGGTCTGGTCACATTTTGTGCAAGATATCCCTTCGATTGATTCCCCAGGATGCATTCGAGCGTAATGACGTCTCAAAGCATTCTGAAAGGAGGGAAAAATGATTGTTGTTATTGAAATTACTTTGAAAGTGGGAGACACAGTTGTCCCTTTGATATCCATGAACATTACCCGATTGACCGATATCTGGTCGCAAAGTCGACATTTGGCGACAATCTTCATCTCTGGATGAACTTTCAGGACATGTCGAAGTCGCTCGGATTCACGCCAAAAGGCTTCTTCGCAAAACCTTTTACAGAGGAAAAAAAATCATTAGAGATAACTGGAGCATCTTGTCCTCAAAAAAAAAAGGAATTGAAAAACTTACTCGCATCGGATGGATAGTTCCGAATCCTGTACAGCTAGTTCCGGATGAACTCTCCGGATATGTCGCTTCAGATTGGTTTTGCAGTTGGTCACTGCAGAACAGAACTTACAAGGAAAGGTAGCCTTTCCATTGACCACCTTGTGGCCTTTACTCATGTGCGCATTCAGGCTGGGCAGTAAGTAGTACCCTTGTCCGCAGATCTCGCACTTGTACGGCTTGTTTCGTTCTTGCTCACTGTCCTTGTGATCTGAACGCATATGTTGACTAAAGGCCAACATTGAAGGCAAGATCTTGTGGCAAATCTCGCAGGATAGAAACACAGGTGACTTGCCCACATCTCCCTCGATCTCGTCGGGATCGATCACGGTGTCTTTTTTGGGCAAGGGGCCCGCCTGCCAAATATCGCCGTCGTCCAACTCGAGATCATTCTCGGATCCAGAGTCGGTCTCTAAAAATTGTTCAGGTAGATCTGGATTGACCTCGACTTCGGTGCTTGGGCCGGGTTCGCAATCGGTTTCCATTTTGACTAAGGGCTCGATCAAATCGTTTTCCACGTCATCCGGAAACAGGTCTGGCACATCTAAGGAGGATTCGGTGATCTCAGCCTTGGAATCGTCGTCCTCTTTGGATCCCTCCTTATCCTGGGATTCCTGGATCGGATCTTTGTTGGTAGGCTGCATGTGCTCGGTGATCAGATGAGATTGAACAGCCTCGCTAGTGCGAAAGCTTTCTTTGCATACGATTCAATTATGCATTTTGGCTTGTTGGACCTCCGACACAATCGGGTCACCGGCCTCGATGTCGTCCAACAAGCCTCTTTCACTCTTTTCCAATGAGAACGAGTTCAATCCGTTGAAGAAATAAAAGAGGAGCGGGAGGTACACCTTGTGGAACTCCGTGAAATGATTCCTGATCAATGGCTTGTCCTCCAATGACATTTCCCGTCGACAACAGATATTGCATTGAAGGGTCTGCGCTTCCCGATTGATCTCGAATAAGTTGGTGTGGATGAGGAGCGTGGCTAATCGGAATTCCTCCCGTCGACACATGTTGTCGTTATTCACTTCGTGAGCTTGCTTCCAATGCTTGGCAAATGGATCAAACGAGTTGATGATCAAGTTGGGACAAAACACGCACGTGTAGTTGTGATGGACATCGATTCGGTGCTCCAGCAGTTTGAACCAGGACACGAATGGCAAATCGCACATGGAACATTGGTATACGTGAGTGAGTAGACAGTGCTCATTGCGCTCGGGCATGCTGGAGAAAAATTCGTCACAATGATGGCAATACACCTGTCCATGGTCCAGAAGCAGATGAAGACCAGAGTCACTGTTCACTACGGAGCAACCAGGCACAGAGCACTTGTATTCGTCCTTGGATCCGACCAACTTGAAAGGAGGAAGAGGGCTCCGTGGAGAACCACAGGAACTGGGAGCTCGAGGTGAAGCTTCCAAAGGCCCATTTAATGGGTCTTGCCTTCGTTTCCGAACCGGTTCATCCAAGAGGGTCCGATAGATGTCTTCGTTAATGGTAAAATTGCATTGAGCTAGAAACGCCACGGCAAAGTCGGGGTGGAAGTTGTGGCGATATCGAATGTGAGAGAATACTTTTGTTCGGGCAAGCCTTTTATAACAGAGGCTACATTTGAGCTTGAAACGGGTCTCGTCGCCCACAATTTGGAGGTTCTTATCGAAGAGTGATACAACCTTTTTCGTTCCTTCCGTCACCTCGGGCTCGATGAAGTGATTCTTCAAATGGATCTCAAGGCTCGTGTCGGGGATCAGGTAACCACAGAAAGGGCAATGAAAAATCTGGTGCTCCTCGAGACGATGGATCTGGAACTCGTGGAACGAGATAAACTCCAATTGACATTGGTCGCATTTGTGCTCACTGTGATTCATCATCATGTGAATGGATTTGTCCTGTCCGGATTTGAACACGATCTGACAGAAGGGACAGTAGTGATGCATGTGGAAAAACACCTTGTGGCACAACATGGCGATCTGGCTCGAGAACACTATATTGCAATCGAGACAGGGGATCTTCATGATCTCCTTTGATTGGATGGCAATAGCTCCCCTCGGCAAGTGAGACCCGCGACTTTCAGGGAAGTCAAGCTCCGTGGACAAAGGCTCATCCTCGGAGCGATCCGGTTCGTCATCACAGTCGATTATATATTCATCGGGCTCTTGCTTGATGGTCACTTCAGCACATTCCATGATGAATGGTCTGAAAAGGGGACCGAGTTAGGTTTCTTGATGTCTTTGAACAAGGGGGTTGGGTCGAGTGGGGAAGAAAAATTAATGATTCAAATGGGCAGGGTCAAGTCAAAATTTTATTCGAGGGTAATAACAGGTACAAATTCATCATATTGTTCGCGGGCAACAGTAACCCAACCAAAGGTATTGGTTCCAATCAAGAGGTTTCCAGGCTCATCAATGGGATCGGTCAGAACATGACCAAAATCCTCTTGAATCTCGCTCATCTCCTCACATGGACAAGTTTCTCCCCCAGGATCGTTAATGAGCTGATCCACGTCGATGCCGCGATATTCCAATAGATTTAAGGCCTCGTCCAGTTTGGATTCTTGCTCCCAATCCACAGGAATAGCCTCAACTAGGGACGGAACAGGTTGATCCGATGGCCAGCGGTTCAACATCACGCTCACTGGTTGAAGCAGGAAAGATTCCAAGAACTGCGTATCTCCATCCAAGTCCGATTGGATCAGGCCTTTCGACTTGGAGCGAATCCGATGGCGAAAGGATGCACTGAGTTTTCTTAATGGTAATGACGGCTTGCCGTTTGAGTTGTTCCCTTGAGCAGATACCTTGGGCATGGGTGGATTTTGCAACGGTTTGGAGAACGCTTTATCACTGTCTTCCTCCTCCTCATCATCATCAATGAGGTCGATGACTTCAACGGAGCCCAGTTTGAGCGGGGTCATTTTGCGATTATCATTGGCTTTCTTTTGACCTAGGATTTGACGCTGGATGGGGATGGCTGACCCATTAGCTTTCTGACAATGGCTTGGGTGAATGATCTGGCTTGGATGGGCCAATTCCTCGTGATTGACATCTTTTGGGCGTGGCCTAGGATCCGTTGGTAAAGGCTTTTTTTTAACCCAATCATGTGCAAAATTGAGTGGGTGGCACATGTTGGCTTCCTGAAGAGATTTCCAGATATTGACCACCACTTCAGTTCGGGTGAGGGCCGTGCTCCTCATGTCCCGCTCCAAAGCCAATCGACAACCTTGGAAATGTTGATGCAATTGATCCACATCTTCCACAGCCAAACGGCAACTGGAACACGCTAGGCCTGGTGAAGGCTGTATCGGGGCCAACACCGAAGGTGTGCTCTCATGAGACGAGCATGCCATTGGACTGTTGTGGCAGATCAATCGCATGAACGAGGAAAATTCTTTTCCACAACAAGCACATCCAAATGGAGTGTGCTCATGCCCAATGATGGACAAGTGGTTCTCATAGCTTCGGACACACAATGGACAACATTCAGAAGGGTGGGATTGTTCTCGGTGGAATAGGTAAGTCCAATGGGATGTAAATTCTATCCCACATGGATGACAAAATCGCCGGAAATGGTCCACGAAAGCGGCCCGGCTCCCAAAGCGTGGACCGCTAATCGTACACACAGAGCAAAACCAAGGCGTCAATTTACGCGGGGCCATCTCTCTGGAGAACTCGGCACATGCAAAGTGATTCCATGGACCACGAAGAGATGAACCAACCCTCCACGCGACAAAGGTTGAAGAGGCAATCAAACGACCTGGACAACGTTCTCTACAACATGGGACCTATCAGCTGTTCACGGGAAATGCTCAACCATGTGCAATGTGCCATTAAGCCGGTATTATTCAAGAATGTCAATGGGTCTCAATGGGCTTTCACTTTTCATTACATTTTACAGTGCTTCTGAGAGAATATGGAGAATGAAATATTACTTGACGTGATAGAACTTACCTCGGTGGCCTTGGAGTAAAGATGGCGTCTCAATCCAGCCATGCAATGAGATGAAGACGCCGCTTCAAATCCCACCTCCGTCCTTTTCCTTCGAATACTATCTCAGCCTAGCCCCTTCAGCCCAGGTTACCTTGGCCAGTCCTGGCCCTCCGTCCAGGGTTCGAACCTCGACGCTGCCACCGTGGACTCTCCCTCTTTCTCTCCCCATTTTTATCTGACTAGCTAGATGGAGAAGAGAGAAGCAGGCCGGGGGCTAGAACCACCGACCCACGTGCTTCTCCTTGATTCCAGACTCCTTCCTGCGAAGTCAAAGAGAGAGCGCAGCTGACCGAGGGGCGAGTGCACTCAATATTGCTTTCTTTATATATTTTGGCATTTTTAGTAAGGATGGGCATATGGCTTGTAACTGAAAGATTAAGATGGGTTGCTCTCAAAACTTGGTCCTCTCTGGTAAACTCTCCTTTTAGAGTGGCCGCTAAGGAAGGGTCATTTACCGAGTCCAGGCCCAATCATGCCCTGACGCTTTTTCTTGCGTAGACAGACTGGAGCTACGGATTGGGGCCATGTGTTCCAAATGCGTGAGTGCGCTCTCCCTCTACTCAGTCCATACCACATGGCATGTAGGACGGCGCTTGAACTGTCAGTTTGATTCAGTTGACTCGGACCACTGAGCTGCAGACAAAGGAATGAGAGCTCCTTGTCAGCTTGAGATATAGGTTGGTTCCGTTGGTTCTCCCACGAGATTCTGTTAAGGGGACCAGATCATTCATGACCTAGTTCATCAACGCAATGTAAAATATGCCACTTCGCGAACCTGGGCTTCGTTTGGATTCTCACGTATATCTTCTCGTTTTCGAAAGGAAAGTACTTCCCTCATTTTTGTATTGCAGGCCAATGGTAGTGTTAGCCATCAAAACCGGCACCCGCACCGAGGATTCCAGGTGAAACTTGTGCATGAGTTTAGTTAGCCTCTTTGGTTAGGGGGGGCCTGTCTGCGGTGTTAACCGTGGCTAACTTGATTGAGCAAAGAAGCCAAGCATCGCATATGCTGAATGAACCAACACCAACGCCAACCAGGCAGTTTTGAAAGGTGCGTCCGTCGTTCTCATTCCTCCTCTCCGTCAATCTGGACCAGGGTTCAATACCGTTAGTCAGAAATGTCTTGGCCACGTTTGATTGTGGGTGTGGCCAATGGCCTTCGTCCCGGAGGCTCGGCTTTCCGCCCCTTAGCCTGTACCTCCTCGTTTTCCTCGTACATCTCGTTCCCACGGTCTCATCAATGGAACAAGAATGTGGCCGAAGCCGAGAAGCTGGTGGGCTTCCCCACGTCCATGATGAGCTTCCAGAATCTGATGGATAATGACGTCACGTCCATGACCAGTCACGTGAAGAAGCTCTTGGGATCCGGCCATCCCCTGCTCAAGACCCTCAAGCGCTTGGTCTACCACGACAAGAACAACCTGCAAGTGCGCGGGCTCATGGTCTTGCTCATTTGTCGGGCCTTTTCCGGGCAGTTCGTGGACGTGTCGGATCGCCACGCGGACACTGGAATTTTAGACCGGCAACGCCAATTGGCCGAGTATCTCGAGATGATCTTGTCCGCTCAAGCCATTCACAAGAGCGTGCTCAACTTGCCCAATCTCCATGATGGTCGGGATGTTCAGGGCAAGGACGACCTCTTGGAGTTGGAATACGGCAACAAGATCGCCATCTTGGGCGGGGATTACCTTCTGGCGCAAGCCTGTGTGGGCTTGGCCAATTTACGCAATACTTATATCTCTGAAATGATAAGTGTGGCCATTGCGGACTTTACTCAATCCGAGTTTCTCGGGCGACGCGATATCCAAGGCCGGTTTATACCTGATCCCAGTCATATTACCCAAGAAAGTTGGGTCATTCGCAACACGTTGGCCTACGGGAATCTCATGTCGCAAGGTTGCAAGTCGGTCATGCTACTGGCTGATATGGATCCACAAGTAAGAGTGGGCTAGGGGTTGTTAGGTAGAAGTGGGCATTCATGCACTTGTTTCATAGGTCCCAAATGTCCCCGATTTATTTAAAAAATATTCGTGCACTTTCCTTTTTAGAAAGAAGTATTTTTGGTCTAGACATTTGAGCTCGGATATTATGGGCCATTGTAAAGCTTACCCGGTGGAATAAGCCATTCAATCCTATATCACTTAGTGATGACTTACTGGAGTATTTTCTAATTTCATTTCATTCAACTAATTCTCTTTAGTTCAGTTTTTAACCATTTTGATACCTTATTAGGCATGCAAGCTTTCAGTCTGAGCTAGAATCATAGAAAGCAACAAAATCACACTACTATCTTATGTAGTATATATTATACCTAAATAGCTAGAAAAATCTCATGTGTTTGGGTATATCCCTCATAACTTATTAAGTCATTTTAACGAAGCCCAAATTGAGAAAGTCAGCCCTCAACCATTCCTCGACAAAAAATTATGAAAATCCCATATTCCAGAACTGTTGCTGGACATTCTTCCTACAAATATTCCAAATAAAGCAGGTGGTTTTTGCCAAAACCTTTCATAGGTAGAGAGGTGAAATTGGAACCAATAGGGAAAATATTTGCAAAGGAGAGACTCAAAAAAACGAAGAGTTGTGACCCAAAGTAGAATTTAAAAAGATGTATTGTGGCCTTAAGTGATAATTGTTACTCATTGTTGTGGGTATGTTATAAAATTATGCAATGTATGGAGCTTCCCCGTCAGTAATCTGTGCGCCCAAAAGTAATGGAACAATGGAAAATTTAGAAATTGTGTGGTGCACACTCAAACCAAAGGAAGATCTCCTCCTAACAAAGTGCTTGAAGACTTCCTACTAGATCAGGCAAGCAAATTAAGAGCTCAAATTTGTCAATACTTTCAATGTTACTAAGACCTAAGCTCAGTTTCGTTCCCAATCAGAGTAGATTATTGATAAAATATCCATATGTATTGCTTGGCATTCGGTGAGTTCCTTGAAGATCGTCTAAAAAGTTTTAGAATTTCCTCAGTTGCTGAGAAGAAACGAAAAACTAAATGGGTTGAAAAAAAGGAACAAGTATTTTGGGGGTTTTATGTTTGTAACAATTAATCCATTCGAGAAAAACGGGAGTTCCCTTTTTGAAAAAGGAACGAAATGTGGGATTTTAGTCACCTGCACCAACCAACTGTTTGGCCAAATTGACGAATTCAATCTTAGCACGAATCTAATTGTCCGATGAAAGTCGAAACTCGGTCCGTTTTTGATTCAATGGTGCTTTATTGCAAGTGTACATTTTTCAGAATGTTGATTTCTTTTTTTTTTTTAGAGCCAAGAACTGGCCTGTCGCTTGGGACATAATCTCTCGTTGGCTTTGCAAGCCTATTCTGAGTTGGAACCATTTCTCGAAGAGACCATATCGCCACGTGAGATCCTGGATCTCTCCGCTGCTCCTGTTTTGTTCCACTTGCAAGAGGATCCTGAACTGTTGCATGAAGTTCAACACCCGGAGGACAACAACACCGAAAACTTGAACACCAAAAAGGTTAGATGCCATCAAGTTTTCGATCACTTTACTTCGTTGCTTAGCATGGATGGCAAAAACTTGAAAGGCAGGAAATGTTCTCCAAAACTAAGTGATGTCAAATCCTTTTTTTTATTGAGCGAAGGGTTTTCAAGTTCTTGCAAGCTGTGTTACAAATTTGCCATTTCTGAAGAAACCGTTATTAATCACTGGGGGTCGGCCTAAACTTGCATCCTGTAAATTTTGCAAAAAAACTTGCACATCCAAGATTTTTCTACAAATTTATTGCATCTGTAATTTTGATAGCAATATTTGACATGTTTCTGCAATTCAATATGCAATTTCAGCCATTTCACCAAAAATAGATCAATAGTTGTGAAAAATCATGATAATTTTTAAGAATTAAGGTCAATTTTAGGGAAAAATGTGAAATTTTACTACCTGATTCTTTTCAAATCGTTTTGAAAAAAAGTACACATAGGTATGAAATAGATTGCAGACACATTACCAACCACCTGCTTATGTTTTCCATCAATCTTTAATAGCTCTTTTATCATACTCTATTTCATATTTTGGAACTTACTTTTGTTTGAGTAATGAACTTCTCCTTTAGAAATCAGGGACATCCTGACGTGTTTTCATGCTTTTTGGGGTAAATTGTAATGAGATGGATAGTTCATTTCGGAAGAATTGACTTACCATTACTTTAATGAAGCTTGAGAAAATTTGATTTTCTGTACAAAATTATTCTGAAATACACTTGCTACGGTCTGACATTATTTTTTTCAATTAATGAACTGAGATTTATCATTTTCATAAAATATTAAGGATGTGCAAAATGCTAATCAGTCTAGGAAGCACCATAGACAAGGCAAGATCTGCTTACTCTTCTCATCTACGTTTTGCTTGATAGGGAAGGCAAATGCCGCCCTTACATCCCCCAATATGTGTTGGTGCCTACGTTTTGCAAAGTTTATTGGCAATTTTTTCTGCAAATTTGGTCGATTTTTTATGCAAATTTGCTGTCAAAAATACCATATTTATCTGCAAATTTTGGCCGGCCCTACTGATCACCTCCTTTGCGAGTAGGTGACAAATATAAAATTTCAGTGCCATCAAGCTCCTTTTTGAGAATTAGATAAGACGAGAATAAATAGCATGATGTTTGTTGGGTTTAATATTTGATCAATTGCCAGACAAACTCATGCATTTTAGATTGGCGTGAGCGGGTTTTCCAAGTTGTTTACCACATATGTTTTAGTCGATTTCATAAGGAAGGTCTGGCTAAGGTGTTACAATGTTCGTTTGTTCGTCTTGCAGATTCTGAACGCCATCATGGCCAAGAGGGTTGGTTTGGATCGAACCCAAGACTTAATAAACATTTACGTCCAAGAGGCTTTGGAAGGTATTCAAAAGCTTCCCAACGGTCAAAATGAATCGGGAAAATCTGCCAAAAACCTTCTAGAGGAGTTCGTTGCCTTCCTGAGAGCGTAGTGATAAAGAGGTTATGGTCGGTGATGTGGCTATGTACGTACAAGTTATTGTTATCAAGCATGTCTTCAATGAAACTTGTTTGAAAAACAACCAGCAAAAAATCAATCCTTTTTATCTTAATCACCCCCATTCAAGATGGGATAAGATTCATTCATTTATGTTACTCGAGTGATAGAGGTAATTTGCTTAATCTCCACTTCACAGTGCTCACGGAGATAACAAACATTTCTCGTGCAGAGTCAAGTCGAGTGTCCAGGACTCGTCATGTTGAGATTTGTCTTGGACTTAATCAGTCTCTTTCTCGTACATCATTTCCAAGGCTTTGTTCAGAGCGAGATCCTCATCTCTTCGCCTCGTCATTATTGCCCTAACAAAACCTACAATTTGACTTGTTCCAATTCTGATGGTAGTAGCTTTGACAAATGCCGGTGGAACTTAGGTGAATTTTCATTCGAGACCTCAAATGCTCTTTTCAGTCGAAACAACACATACTGTTCAATGACACTCAAAGAAAGTGATGGCGTGATTCAGAATTGGCGTTGCTCTTTAACTGATGGAGCAACACATTCCACCAAAAAAACTCTGGCCGTGTTTGTAAAGAAAAGCCCTACATTTCGAGTCAATTTCAACGTATCAAGTCAGAACAGGTTGGGGAATATTGACGTTGACTATTCAGTGGATTGGCCAGTTCCGCAAATGGTGATTCAATGTTGTCTGAATAAACTTTGCTCAAATGAGATGAACGTATCTCAAGATTTGACAAGCTTTCCCCTGGATGGCAAACCAACGGAAGGTCGCTTTCCAATGGAAATCAACCCCAACGAATTATCCCAGCATGACGTGATTTGTACTTGTCGGGGATTGACTTGGAAATCCGATCCCTTTGACAGTTTTACAACAACAGCTGAATCTGCGCCCTTTGGCAGTTTGACAACAACGGCTGATTTTGCGCCCTTTGTCAGTCAATTCAATAGCACCCACATCACTGTGCTAGCTAAGCCACCAGTGAAAAAGATCTTCGTAAATGGAGCGAGAAAAACTCCTATTACGACCACGCAAAACAAGACTTCTGTCTTTATGTGGGAATGTCCACCAGGGAAAAGCTACCCGATCAAAATGTACTCGAAAGATACTGTTTTCTCATTATCATGCCCAATTATGACAGCCACTACTAGTACCACAACAACCACTGCTACTACCACAACAACAACCTCTACTAGCATTACAACAACCACTGCTACCACTACTAACACAAACTCCACAAGAGCGTCAAAGACGTCCCAAGAATTTCCGACATCCCCTTCAAATGGTTTGAAGACTCCGAAAATCATCGCTTTGGTTTTGGTCGTTTTTGCAATTTCATTGGTGATGATCGTGGGATTGTTGGTGAACCTTAAGAGAAACCATTATTTTTCTGGACGCGTCTATATATCGCCTGCCTCTTCTATGGAAAGTTTAGAAACAGAGCTGTGAATTTGAAGCCAGATCGACAGACGAGACTGAAAGCGTCAAAAGTCCCGTGATCAAACGTCAAACAGAAAGAAACATTCACCTCCAAATTTGCTCCAATCAACGCCAGAATTACGCCCAGATTTGTTTTTTACTAATGAGCTGGATCCCAGAGCAAAACTCGCCAACATTTTTACGTTTGGGGTAAAATACTTGAAAGATTCACTAAGGTCACGGGAATAGCATCGCTGTGATTGGACAATTGTTCTCGGGCCCCTTGCCTTGATCAGCTAAGACATGGTCCCCCATTCTGTGACCAAGTCTGATTGGCCAAGAATGAACTGCTGGTTGCACTAATGTACGTGTGTATGTGTTGGGTCTGGCGATTTTTATAAATATTAGTAATACAGAGGTTGAATAAATAAGAATAGGATGAAAGTTATAACGAGCCCATGCACCTCTTAAGCCATCAGGCTTGCTTTCAAGAGGCATGCGATTGGAATTATCGAGGGTGACCAGTCAGGTTTTCCGAGCGTTTTCAGTTTTGGGATGTCCAGAGGGGTCCACCGCCAATGAAACCATGGTCAATCTCAGAGGATTAGCTTAATGGAGATTTAGGCCGAACTTAGATTATGCGCACAAGAAAAACAGTTTTTCGGCAGTTCAAACACTATTTTATTAGCGCTCTTAATTCTGGCCGAAAATATATTCAGGATCGGCGGAATTCTATCTTTTAGGCAAAGAAACTCTTCGCTCCCACAATCCAACGAACCGCCCACTTTTAAGCCGTTTCCAGGGATTTTATTGCGGATGATTTGCCAAAGTATTCGAATTTCATTGTCATTACAGTACATTGAAACCAAATTTCAAATGGATTCAAACAAATGAAAACGAGCAAATAGTTTCAAATAAAAGCAAGAAAAAGCGAACAAACCGGAAAGGGGAACTGCCGAATGAGTTGAAACTCTATTGTAGAGGTTTTATTTGACTTACCACGAACTTTTAGAAACATGGAGTGTGAACAAGCTTCCCTCCAAATCGGGCTTCTCTTTTCGAACCAATGCGTAGGCGAGGTAATCCTGCCAGCTGGCGGCCATAATTGACCACAAAGTCAGCTGTTTGTTAGGATTGGTTTTGGGTGGGCAGATTTTGAAGCTCACAACCGTCAGAACGGACATTGTCCCTCGTTTTCAAGACATTTCAGCGTCATCAAACTAGTTGCATGCAGTCAACATACCGTGATGCTAAAACATTGATTGTCCAGAAGAGCATAGGACCGCCAAAACGGACATTTCTCTTCGTTTTCGAGATGCTTCAGCGACATCCACAGTTTTACTGCTATCAAAAGGAAGCTTTTCATCTCACACACTCGTTCGTGGAGTGAATGAGACACATGGGGACGGAAATCTTTATGTTTTGAAGAACATGCCGTCATGCAAAGACATTGATCTGCCAGATTGGCATATCGAAAGCAATGGAATCGACCCTCAACCAAATCGGAAAGTGGACGACAGTCAATCCCATAGTTAGGCAACACATCCAAAACCAACAGGGCCATTGGGGCCGTTGGGGCCGTCACCCGCTCTTTGAAGCAAGGGACTACAATAAAGGCAAAATGCAGGCAAAACAATTGATTCGACCTTCGCTCTATTGCCAATCCAAGTAGATCTCATGAAGAGTGAGTGGCCCAAAAATAGTGGACGGGAAGAAAGAAGAACTGATATCCAATGCTCTTTCCAGCCAAATCTCTGGACAGCCTGAGAGCATGGCGTTAATACGGACGTGATTGGGAAGAAGCGGCCAGAGAAGCCTTTGAACCTTCGATTCCTTGAGCCCCAATGACTGGGTTATGCGGCAAATGTTGGATTATACCACGAACTTCTAGAGATGTCAACTGCAAACAAAAGCAAACATTTATTATCTCCTAAATCGTTCACTTTTTTCCAAATAAGCTTGACATACGACCACAAAATCTTGCTGAAGAGATGATCTTGGCCAAATTTGAGCCCAAAACCATGCCTTGGGAACTCAAGAAACATGCACTGAAAAAAAGTTTGAATTTTCCGCCTGAAACGAACCACTTAAAAGTGAATGATATAAAGTGACCTGCCTGTAATTGAAGAGATCTCTACGTTTCTTATGTTACTAGTTTGATTCGGAAAGTGGCTCGGAGTTGCTACGACCAAGAGCAGGCCGATTTGGCGGGAAACTCGTTGACATTCCATATTTCAAGTACATTGTGCCATAGTTGGCAAACTCATCAGATGGACATGAATCTGGAATAAGGAAAGCCTCAAAATTGAATTTTGAGTGAGTTTTTTGAAAAAGCTGCCATACTTTGTAGATGGAAAACGCCTTTTCAATAGAAGTACAACTAGTTGGATGACGCCGAAATTCTTGAAAACGAGGGGAAAAGTCCGTTCTGACGGTTGTGGGCTTCAAAATTTGCCAATTTGCCATGAGGTCAATTATGGCCGCCAGGTGGCAGGATTACCTCGCCTACGTATAGGGGATGTCAAGTAAAGGAAATTCAAGGAAAAATGTGGTCCAGCACCCTGATTTTGGGGAGAGAGAACTAAGACAAACATCACAGTCAACTCGCACCATTCGCCCATTGAATTTTCAATAATCAAGTGATTTTGAGCGGAGTTGTGTTATAAAATCCTACTAAATGAGCATGTTTGATGGTAATCAGTGTACGCACTATCAAATTGGCTCAATGCCACAATACTTATTGCCTAGACAAGCATGTAAAATGGAAAGATTGTCAAAACCCAATGCATGCACAATGCGGTTTGGCTGGGCATGTTGTCTTTGATTTTACTCCATGGAACTCAGTTGTCCATGAACGCGTTTACTTGACTAGACCTATATATAAGAAGATAGCCCCCTTACGCTGCTCGAAATATGTTTTACGTTCTACACTCCAGAGGGCGCTTTGTCATTCAGCCTCTGCCAAATAAAGGGCTGATCGGGCCAATTCCTTGTTATTGAATTATAATGCGTTTGTGTGGTTTATGACCAATTCTATCAAAATCTTATTTTCAATTAGGGCCTTTGTCATGTTCTCATTGGGAGTGTGTTGAGATGACTGTCTGTTTATTGACTAGAATGGGTTTATATAGATAGTGACTAGAATAATGGGTATGAGAATGAGCTATCACACCATCTCCCTTTTCCGGGAATAGGATAAATATATAAGTATCCGGGGTCACGGGCCAACCATCGGGGTCTCGCGGGCATAATACGGGCATTGCGGACATAATCTGGGCTTGACGGAGCCATCTGCACACTGGTGGGGAATCCACGCCCTGGCTGGCATTCCTCACTTGTGGGCAAGCCAGTGGGCAATCCACACACCAGGGCTCTGGGCATCTAGCCTCCACACAGGCAAAACGTAAGTTTTCGGCCATCTTCTTACTCCTGCGGGATATCCACGCCCTTTGGGCACCGGGCAGCTGGCCTACAAAAGTGGGAGGCTCTGGCCTCCACAAGGAGTTTTCGGAAAGGCCGGGCTCTTGCCAGCTGCATGGCCCTCTCCTCCACATAACTCAAACAAAGACACACGCTCAATCCCCAAAGGGGAGAGCAACACAGTGGACAGGGGGCAGCAGCCGGCCAAACCAACTGCGCCATGTCATGTTCTCATTGGGAGCGTATTGAGATGAATGTCTGTTTATTGAATAGAACGGGCTTATATAGATAGTGCGGAATAATGGGTATGAGCATGAGCAATCACACATAATGTCCGGAAAATAAATTGCGTTCAAGGCAAGGCAAGAGCAGTTTATGTAGCAATCTACCATGCCTCTTTCCGTTTTCTTTGGGCCGTGTGACGTTGCAAATAAGGGCCCTTATTGGAAACGTAGCTCTCAACAATTAAAGGCAGGTTTATATCATATTGGTGACACCAGGGATTGGCAACCCTACCCCAAGGGAACCCACTTGACAACTTTGACTTTTGTCCGACTTGAAACCGCCCATGCTGACCATAGCTGCAAGTCCTCCTCAAATGAGGGACTGGCTGAAGAAATTTGCTGCATACCACGACAACTCCAACATGGAGAGACAACAACAATTTTCCTTTAGCCAAATGGATCCAGAACTGTTGGAGTAATTAAGAGATTTCTTAGAGTTACAACCAATTTTCCAAAGATGCCTACAGTGATTCCAAATTTGAAAGCCAATATCACAACCACACAAACAAATGTATGCAACTCTATGCCGTTTCCAACTCTTGCTGATGACCAAGGAAGACGCCCTGCTATTCATGGAACTGTCAAGACTTCAAGATCCAAAGTTAGAAGATGTATTGGCAACAGCCACCGCATATGAGGGAGCTCAATTGAACCAAGGTATTGATAAATTGGCGACGATGTTATCCATGGTTGAGGGACAACCAGTAGCGGTAGTTAAGCAGCTACAACAAGTTAAATACGTATCTTGTGGAGCAAGAAGACATTTCTCGACATCATGTTGGTTCCACAAAGCAACATGTCATGGTTGCAACCGAGTAGGGCACATGAGGCCAATGGGTCCCCAATGGTCACAAGACCTATGAATGGGCAACCATGGACGCGGTGGTTTTCGACAGAGACAAGGAAGTCCGGCAAGAATATATGTTGTCCAAGAATTCATACAAACTCCACACACTGGTGCAGTATGTATGACCATGGTTTTCCCAAACTTTCTACTGATGGTCGTTCCAGACTCAGGAGTGTTGTATTCCTTATCTAGTCACCAATAGTTTTCCTTTATGCTCACTTTACTCCTTCTCTCATTGCTCTCCATAGTTTCCCTTTTCCTGTATATATACTTGCCCCTCTGTACAATAAACGTCTAGTCATCTACCACCACTCGGCCATGCAACATGGCCCAGTCGGTAGGATTTGACTGTTGCCCTCTTGAAGCATCGGACGTTCGAATATCGCAGACCACGAAACCTCAACCCACACATATGCTCGGGAGCATACCCGATCCATCTCAAAACGTTTTCGTCAAAACCACAAACCAAGACGCGAAGATTCGACCAGAAGACCCTTTGGTGTCCAGACTAGAGGGCTTGTCAGAGAAAAGTCACTCCAACCAAGCCACTTGAGGCTTTGCTTTGAACACATTTTGGCAGTTGGGCAGCAGGGTGTTGGGCTGATCGACTTATCTTGCGTTACGCAGTTTCAACCAAAGCAGGCAAACGAGCCATCAACTCACTGGCTCCCTGAATTCGGAACTTGATTTTGAGAATCACGTAACTAAATTTGTTCAAAGTTGATTCCCATCGCACACACCAGGCAGCCGCGAGGGAGGATCTACGACACCCAAATGCCAAACCTGGAACATGGAGTTACAGGCCTGACCCAGGCGTCAACCATCGCACGGAACCCCGGAGGTGTGGTCATATGGACCCCAGAGCCACCCCAATTCGACCATCTCACCCACCTAGACAATGACCACCTTGAGGCACTCAAAGCCTGCCAAGACGGATTCGAGGCCTACTGCAAGGCTTTTTATGGACAGGAAGAAGCCCCAGCCCCCTCCAATGAGCCAGGCAACACCCAATGGAAGAGTCTCCTCCGCATTGCCCTCTCCCCATCCACTATTGCCATCATTCGTAACCAATATCCAGATTTGAAGGACAGGTCAACATCATACACCCAAATCATCAAACACCTCAAGCAACAGTTTGGGGGTTTGAGATCAGACTACGCCACCCAGAACCTGCTCTTAGACTCCCAGCAGAAGCCAGGGGAAGCCTTCTCAGTTTTCCACAATAGAATGGCAAGTCAGGCCACCCGCTCAGGCATCCCGTGTGCCACATGCCTGAGCCACATAGTCCGCCATCTCGCCCTCAGGGGAACATCCAGTCCGACAATCAGGGCGGGAGCCATTCAGAGCAAATGGACCGCCAAAGAGCTTCCTATTTGGGTCCAACTCTGGCAGGAGGGCCCCAACACTGAATATAGATCTGGAGGAGGAGGAAAGGAGCTCGAATCCGACATAGGCACAAGTGAATCGGCTTGCGGGCCTGTACTCCAAAATGGCTAGGCAAGCAAAAGACCCGGGTCAATCAGGGGGCCCGTCAAACACAACTCATCGGAGTCAGTCAAATCACTGATGTGCATGGTATGGGAGTCACCAGAGGCATGATTGCTCCCGATGTCCGGCCTCAAGAGCCCCATGAGCCCCATGCAACAAGTGTGGCATACTTGGCCATTTTGCAATAGTGTGCTGCTCTGAGACGAGCAGAGGGGCTGATGTCCAAATGATTGCCCAAGACAGAAACCGGGACCTCCTCTCTGAGGGAGAGGGCGGGGTGGACGAGGCGGACCAGGAAATATACTACAATGTCTTCCAATCAAGCACGGCTAAACCTAGAGAGCCCCCAATTGCAGCAAAAATAACAATAGGCAAATCTGTCACCAATGCCATCCTCAACACAGGAGCCCAGGCACACGTCTGCCCAATGCATATCATTTCCCACAAGGACCGACGTCACATGCACCCCACAAACGTCTCCATCTGACCATTTGGAAGTGTTCTAATCCGCCCAGTGGGGACATTGCAAACCTGGTCCACTTGGCAAGGCAAGCGTACAACGGTGGAATGGCTAGTCATTGATGATACCCACCTGCCACAACGTATTGAAGCAATTGTGTCCAAGTCACTGGCAATTGCGTTGGGCATGATATTTTTGGACCCCCGCCTTGTGCATTTTAACCAATCAAACAATCATACCAGTTGAAATAAACATAATATAATTCATTCAACTGACTCCAATACAACTGACAAGCACAACATGGCGGCAAAGAACACATTTAACTGGATGACAGATGAGCGGTTCAGGTCGTGTTTCACGGGACTAGGAAAGCTCAAGAACCAAACAGCGTTCCTACATCTAAAAGAGAACGCAAAGCCCTACATATCGCCATTTTACATCCGAGACCAGATAGATGAGGCGGTCGAGGAAATGCTGAAAGAAGAAGTCATAGAAGAGCACAGTGGCCCGGCGGAATGGGTCTCAAACCTAGCAGTCATATTTAAAGAGGGGGGCCAACTACTCGTCACATTCAACCTCCGGGGGTTAAACTCGGAACTCAGAGACACCAAGATCCCAATCCCAACCCCAGAAAGCATCAAGGCAAAGCTCTCAGGATGTAAGGTGTTCTCCAAACTGGATTTCAAGCAGGCCTTCCACCAACTCGTCCTGGACCCGGCATCAAGGCACCTGACAGCCTTTAAGAGCGGGTCCAAGCTCTACCACTATAAGAGACTGTCCATGGGACTGAAACCGGCCTCAGGCGAACTCTCAGGGGCGTGCGCTAAGGCGTTCCATGGGCTCAAGGTAGGCTTCATCATCCACGACAATGTCGTGGTGGCGGCACCGTCAATAGAGGAGAACAACGCTAACCTAAGTGCCTTCCTTGATAGGGTGTCGGTCATGGGCATGACCCTGAACCCAGAAAACTGTATACTTGGGGCAAAATCAATCAGATTCTAGGGGGTCTTGGTAGGACAGAACGGGATCTCACCAGACCCAGAAAAAATAGAAGCACTACAAAACACACAAACCCTGACGTCAAAAAAGGAACTAATCTTGTTTCTCTGCATGGCAAGAGGAAACCAGGACTTCATCCCAGCCATTGCCAGCCGCACATCCTCCCTCAGAGCTCTGACTCACAAACACGCCCACTTGAAGTGGGAAGCCCGCCATAAGGAAGAATTTCAATCACTCTGTGGTGCACTGTCGGGCTCCATCGGCCTAGCTTTCTTCAACCCAAAGCTCCCAACACACGTCATTGTCGACGCCCACAGGGATGGCCTTTGTGCCATTCTGGCGCAAAGTGATACGCCCTTCAGCGGTCAGGCAGTGGCGGTTGCATCGAGGGCCACATGGGAGGTGGAAAAAAGGTACCCACAACTGGATTTAGAAGCGGTGGCAGTCAATTTTGGACTCAGAAGATTCCGCCCATACCTCATGGGCAACCCAGACGTGGTGGTCCACCCAAACCAATGGTCCCTATCTTTCATAACTCCAGACAGAGATCTATTCGAATTGAGAGAATCAAGTTAAGGCACCAGGATATCACATACCGCATCCAGCACCTCTCAGGGGTGACAAACCCAGCGGACTTCTGCTCCAGGAACCCCATCCCATGGCACAAATTACCACGGAACATCATAAGTGAAGCAGACGAGCCTGAGCGGCTGCTCTACCATTTCCACGTTGGGGGCATTGTGGCAACAATGGGACGGGACACCATCGTGAAGGGAGCAAGGGGGTGCCCAGAAATGTCGTCCCTTGCCAAGTACATTCAGCACAGAAAGAGGGGAAAGACCCCCACAAGTATACTGCATTATGCCAAGATCATGGAGGAGCGCTCAGTCGCCTATGGGGGTACAGTCTTCAGGGGAACCCGGGTGGTCATTCCAGTTCAGGTTTGCCGGTCTGTCATGGAAAACGCGAACGGGTTGCACATCTGGGCATATCAGCGATGAAACGTCGCCTCCGCGCGGCTGTGTGGTTCCCTGGAATGGACACATTCATTGAACAATTTGTCAAACCATGCAATAAGTGCCAAATCTTTACACCAGCCAGGCCTTTGCCCGGTTTGTGGAGGAGACCGGTATATTGCACTTGTTGTCTCCCCCTTACCACCCATGGAGCAACCCGGCTGAGTGTGCCATGAAGGTGGTGGGCAAAGCCATCAAAATGTCCGACCAAACGCCGGCGGGAATGGAACATGCGCTGAGTGTTGGGTTAGCAGATTATGCCGACACTCCACACCCGGCCATGGGGAGGAGCCCGGCTGAGGCAATGAACCTAAAAGCAGGATCAGAACTGGCAAAAATGAGAGCAAAAGAAAAAGACCACCAAATGAACACTACCCATTTCCCCAAAAACAAGGCCACACAAATATCAATCTGGGGATTAGGTGTGGGTTGGGACCACAACGGAAAAAGCAAGTTCTGCCCACTTTACCACCCACACCCGTTCCGTGTCTTCAAAAGACTGCACAGACACACCTACTGGCTTACTTGACCCCAAACTGGACAAATGTGCGCCAGGCATGCAGATCATCCTAAACTTACGGCCACAGAGGAGGACCTCAGTCAAAACCCACCTGTTGGCCAGCCGCTGAACATCACAGTTCCAATAACCAGACAACAACGACCAACCACACCCAAGCCATGGACCCGCCCACCAAGCATGGGCACGTTTGGCAGGCCAGTTTCACCCTCAGTGTGGGGCCCACCACCTCCGTTGCTAACAAAACCTTGCACTGAGGCCGGCTCCTTGGAAACAACGCCCACTCTACCCATGCCGGCCCGTCAGGTGTTGAAACACCCCAGCCAGTACGGGTTCCATGGACGAAACCAATACCTCTGAGCCCATCACCACCTTCCCCCTGGATAATATCTGGGAGGGGCCGCTAAGACAAAACTGGCGCCCAGAACAACTGGAACCGGCGCTCAGGAAGATCCGGGAAGCCATGGCAAAACACACCCCAGGAAGATACACGGCCTTCAGGAAGTTCAGGACGCATCGGACGTTCAAATATCGCAGACCACGAAACCTCAACCCACACATATGCTCGGGAGCATACCTGATCCATCACAAAACCTTTTCGTCAAAACCACAAACCAAGACGCAAAGATTCGACCAGAAGACCCTTTAGTGTCCAGACCACTCCCGATCCCGGGGTTAGTACTCATTAAGTTACTGTTATGTCTCCATCATACCTATAAATATGTAAAATATATGTATCCAGGTTCCTACCCTTAACTGTTGAAGTGCGTTTTCTCACCTCTGTAGAGGCTCTCCCCAGTGCGGGATTGAACAGGTACCCACTGGACAGTGGATGAATGCAACCAAGACCCACATTGGGTCCGTGGATGAAAGGATGTGATGCCCACTGTGCCCGTGGATGAAAGGAACTGATGCCCACTGTTTGGTGGATGAACGCAATAAATGCCCACTGAGCCTGTGAACGGAGCCTGTTACTTTGCCCAAGAGATCTCACTTCCCCGGACGTCTAGTCAATATAAACATATCTAGTCACATTTATTATTGTAAATTGTTCCCTTTCTGGCTCCCCAATCCTCCCCCGGGAAGGGAGATGTTGTATTCCTTGTCTAGTCACCAGTAGTTTTCCTTTATGCTCACTCTACACCTTCTCCCATTGCTCTCCATAGTTTCTCTTTTCCTGTATATATACCCGCCTCTCTGTGCAATAAACATCTAGTCATCAACCACAACTCTGCCATGCAACAAGGAGCAACCTTTCTTCCCTACATGGGTATTGTCCAAGGGACTAAATTTGTTGGCATCAGTGGCAACATTAGTCACAGCATCCGGATCACCATTGAGGAATGTTGGAAAAATCACCTTATGTATAGAGGTGCACGAAAGTGATGGTCTCATTGGACCTGTTTTGGGACAAGCCCAATCAGAGAAATAAGGCTTTAGTGATATTCAAATCCTGGTTCCGCTGGATCTCTTGCCCCTAAAAAGAAGGGCAGTGGAAAAGGAGGAGCGACAAGAACGTGGGCCTTTTTGAGTAAACGTACATGTGTGGGAAAGATCATATTCACCGCGAAATAAAGGGCGAGTGAACTGTAGGGAGTTTGATCTCATTATTGGTAATTTTTTGGGCCAGCTCCTGACATTAAAAACGGTCTTCTCCCCAACCATCCAAATGGAGGAAGGCAATCCGGTGGACAGAGGAGAAGAGGTTTCCAAAGCTGGATCCAGAGCCACGTCATCTTCACGCCGGTCCATTGGAGCCCCCCAACCATCCACGGCAACCCTACGAGACGAAGCCCAAAAGAGCCATGAAGAAGTCTCTGCCCTTGTGGAGGCCGGCGTGGAGACCGTCAATAAGCCCACCAAGGCTCAGCAACGGGCTGAACAACTCAAGATATCATGGAAGGAACACCGAGGTGCCTCCCTGTCACTGGTGGAGAGACTCACGGGCATGGGATCTTTAGAAGAAGCCACCCAGGAGGCAGATGAGGGGAAAGATCTGGCCAATAAGGTCAGGCTGCAATTAGCAAAGTTAGCACAAATCAAGCAATCACTCGGGGGATCCGTGCTAGACCTTTCAATGTCCCAGGCAACCTATTCAAGTCCCCCCTCTCCTTGGGAAAGTGAACGCTTGCGACTTTTCAGGGCGTACAAAGAAAAAGAGGCCAAGGACAAGGTACAGTCTCATATTGACAGTCCCAAACTGCAAACCTGCGAGCTGGAAATCAGGCAAGAAAGCGAGTCCAAGATTGAATGTGAAAGGTTTGAGGTTCAAAAGAAGGCCTTGGAGCGTGAGAAGAGTAAATCCGTCACATTTGCAGCTCTCAACGCCACATCCGAGGTCAAGGAAAATCTCGGCCTTCCAGTCGAGTCAAAGTCTGATATAATGTCAAGATTCCAATCAGTCTTGTAACCCATCAAGTCCCCTTACTCCCCCCAGAATCGGCGCCGTCCAAACATGGACGGGGATCCTACGGTGGTAGTAAGATATCTGTACATGTCGATAACCCAACCTCCTGCATATGTAAGCTGATCTTTTCTTTTTCCCATTTTATCTGGTTATTACCGTTTCTACTTCAAGACAATAGACACGTTCGCCTCGACGCTGTCCATGATATCCCAACATGGCGTAGTTGGCTTAGTGGAACCATCATCCGTAACGTTCCCAGGTCACCTCCGCATCCAATTGTACTCCTCCTTCAGGCTTGATGCACCTTCCGCGGTTGGTTTTCCTCTTGGGTCTCCCCATCATTGGCTTCACCCATGTTCACTACACATCCACATTGCGATATCTTGGAAGCTGCTAAGAAACCGTTGACGGCCAAGAAGGGAGTGTTTACCCGTCGCCTCAACACCTGCAAAACATTTTTTTCCGACTTGAAACGACTCCGGACTGGATTTGTCCTTAGTTGACCGAATCGATGCACTATTCTTCAAGGTGGAGACCGCCCTGACCGATTTGGACTCGTCATTTGACACATGTTCTGCATCCTTGGACAAGGATGCCATCATCAAGGAGAATTCCTTGCTCACTCAGTTCTCCAACAACGTGTGCAAGCTCCGCAAGAAGATTCTGCTCTCTTCCACACGTATCCGCACTCAGGTCCGCATTTCGACCACACAACACGTCTCAGCACCCTCTGATTTGAATCATCTGTCCTCTAGAATCAATGTTGCCCTGAAACCCAACAAATTGGTCGCATCCAGTACACTGGCCGAATTTCGGTCATGGACTACTGGGTTTACCTTGTTTTATTCATCGAACCACATGGAGGGTTTCCCCATACAGAATACAGAACAGAATGGATACCTCCAATCATGCCTGCATTTAAAGCTCCAGCAAATCCTCATGACTAAATCTCAAGACGACACTCCAGTCCTTGGCCAGGACGGATGCGTTGCCAAACTCCATGAGATTTTCATTGAACACATCCCTCTGCTCACTAGGCGATCCAACTTTTTCCGTTGTGATCATGTCCGGGTGAGAAGTTCAGTGACTGGTACCTCCGCCTACAAATTGAGGGCCAGGAGGCAGAGTTGTCCTCCATTGGAGAAGAGGAATTGTACATTCTCCGCCTGGTCACGGGCAGCTCAGATCGGCAATTACGGGAAGAATTTCTTCGTCAGCCAGATCCTTCTCGTGAGACCCTCCATTGTATAGCTATGGCTTGGGAATCCGCCAATGCTGTCGAGTCCGCGATTTCTTCAAGTCATTTGTCTGCCACCATTGCAGCCACTTCTTCTTATAAGAAATCCAAATCAGAATCTAGGAAATCTAGGTCCCAGAAGAAGTCAAGTTCTGGTTCTAATTCTACCTTGTATGAATGCTTGGGTTGCGGTAAATCTACACATCCTAGTGGTCCTACCCGCGAACATTGTCCAGCCAAGGACACAGTCTGCCATTTGTGCGAGAAGACAGGGCATTTTGCTGCCGTCTGCAGGGGCGGAAACATATGGCGTGGTTGCTCGAAATCCCGTGGTTGAACCCCTGGTAATTCCAGGATCATTAATTCTTCATCAATTCATGTCAAGATGGTCAAGGTACGTCCCACTCCTACTGTATCTGTGGACATTTGCCCACGAACTGGGACCCCATTCCAGATGGTTATACTCCCGGATACTGGAGCAACGGAGACTTTGATCTCTGCAGATCTGGTTCAAACCTATGGGATAGAAGTGGACAAGTCTCAAAAACGTTCAATTCGCGCTGNCCACGAACTGGGACCCCATTCCAGATGGTTATACTCCCGGATACTGGAGCAACGGAGACTTTGATCTCCGCAAATCTGGTTTAAACCTATGGAATATAAGTGGACAAGTCTCAAAAACGTGCAATTCGCGCTGCCAATAATACAAAAATGGAGTGCCATGGGGCATTACACCTTGAGATTTCTCATCTGAGGAAATATTCCACAACAATCTGGGCATATGTCACGAGGAATTAAACTTGATGGTCACGTTGGGCATCATTGAACGTGTTTTTGATCCTTCTGATTGGGTCAGCCCAAGTCTTGTGATCCCAAAATCGAATGGATCCGTTCGTCTTGTAGTCGACTTCACGTCACTCAACAAGTATTTCAAACGTCCAGTCCATCCATTCTCTTCTGCCATGGACATTTCAACCTCGATTCCTCCTTCGTCCAAATGGTTTGTTGTCTTGGACGCGGTTAAGGGTTACTGGCAGGTGGAACTTAACAAGCTATCTAGGCATCTGACGACGTTTCTTACGCCCTTTGGCCGCTTTCGTTATTGCCGAGCACCCATGGGACTTAACGCTTCGGGTGACGAATTTTGCGCACGAGGAGATGGAGCCCTGTCTGGTCTTGTAGGAGTTCGCAAGATTGTCGATGACATTCTTGTCTGTGGCGACTCCTGCGAGGATCTCCTGACAAAAACAGAGGCTGTGCTTTTACGATATCAGCAACACGGCATCACCTTATGCAAGACGAAAGCACAAGTTGGCTCGTTAGTGAAATTTGCCGGGTTCATATTTGGCACGGATGGTGTTCGTCCAGATCCTGCCAAAATAGCATCAATTTCTGAATTTACGGTCTCAACCAACATCGCAGACCTCCGTTCCTGATTTGGCCCACGCATCCCAGTCACTCCGGGCTCTCCTGAAAAAGGACATCGTATTTCAATGGCTTCCAGATCACCAAATTGCATTTGATTCAATCAAGTTTATCCTTACCAATCCTCAAGGTCCTGTTCTCGCCCACTTTGATCCATCTTTGCCAACATTACTCCTTACCGACGCCTCCCGTCTAAAAGGCCTTGGGTACGCTCTTCTTCAGACTTGTCCCAAAGGTCAATCCAAGTTGATTCAATGCAGTTCCAGATATTTGTCTGATGCCAAAACCAGATACACTGTGTGTGAGATCGAGGCACTGGCTGTTCAATGGGCCATCCAATGCTGTCGCATTTACCTGCTTGGAATGGCATTCACCGTAATCACCGATCATAAGCCTCTTCTCGGTATTTTCAAGCAATCCAATTTGGCCTCCATGGACAATCCACGTCTTCAGCGGATCCTGATCAAGCTGTCTGGGTACACGTTTGAGACCCAATGGATTCCAAGCAAAAGCCATCACATTGCTGACACGCTCTCCCACTACCCGCTCTTTGACAATCCCCAATTCCCTGATGATGACTCCTCGGAAGTGTGGCTAGCCGCCATCCAGATCAATTCCGCATCGACTTCCGGTTCAGCTCTTGTTGCTATAGTTAAGAAAGCTAAGGATGATATCAATTATCAAGCTGTGGTCTCAACCCTCCTCTCTGGCCAGTCACCCAAATCCTTACCGCAAAGTCACCCATCCAAATTACTTTCCAAACAATGGGGTGATTTATGTTTTGACGAGGAAACAGGCCTCCTTATTCTCCAAGGACACTGGATTGTTCTTTCGGCCGGGTCCCGCTCGGATGTTCTGACCGGCCTCCACGCCTCACACCATGGCATTTGCCAAACCCGTACGTTGGCCCGGAGCCTCT
>NC_081449.1:546203-556114 GCF_007210705.1 Tigriopus californicus
CTGGCCTAGTATGAACAACGATATCAAGCAAGTGGTTAGCTCGTGTTCCACATGCCAATTACATCTTCCGAGTCAACAGCCTGAACCCCTTGTCCATTCCACGTCCTCCCAACCATTTGAGTCCGTTTCGTGGATCTCTTTGAGAGTGCTGGTGCATATTATCTCATCATGGTTGATCGGTTCTTGGGATGGCGCTGCATCTCCTGCTTGGGCCGGATGGACACCAGGGCTGTCACAGACATCCTACGGGATTGGTTTGTGGATTATGGCGTTCCACAATTCATTCGCTCCAATGGAGGCCCTCAATTTCGATCAGAATTTCAAGATTTCTGCCGTGATATGCATATTACTCACCAATTATCCTCCGCCTATCACCCAGCCTCAAATGATCACGCCGAATTCGCGGTCAAATCAATGAAGATGCTGCTCCAAAAACCTAAGAATAATTGGCGTTATTTCCGGCAATCTCTTCCCAAATGGAGAAACGTGCCCCGTATAGATGGTCTTAGCCCGGCCCAGTGGCTCTTTGGGCGCCGACTTCGCACCCCACAGATTCCCAGCCATCCTGCCTCTTACAATCGCGTTTCCAATGGCGATTATCTGGCGGCCCTCTTGAAACGCGACGGGATCGAGGGGAAGTCCCAGGATAGCTTTAATGCCCGTTCTTCTGTTCTCACGCCACTTTCTCCCAACACCGACGTGCTCGTTCAGGATCCCCATTCCAAGAAATGGAATCAATCCGCCACCATCATCCGGTTCCGTGAGAATGGACAATCATACATCATTTCGATGAAAAGTCAAACCACCATTCGAAATCGGCGCCAAATCCGTCCTTATCGCGATTCTTTATCCAACTTTTCGGACCATAATCGCCCTTTGACTCCAAATGTGTCTGATGGCTTGGACTCAAACGACCACCCTGAACAACAAGAACGAGAGATTGTACCAGTGTCACTGCGACGAGGCGCTCCATCCCGCCCCAAAACAGTCCGGTTCAATTATCCCCATTGATTTTTAAGTCTTTGAGTCATATGTGGCCATCTTGGGGGGAGGTAGTAAGATATCTGTACATGTCGATAACCCAACCTCCTGCATATGTAAGCTGATCTTTTCTTTTTCCCATTTTATCTGGTTATTACCGTTTCTACTTCAAGACAATATACACGTTTGCGTTGACGCTGTCCATGATATCCCAACAGGTAGGGAGCCCCAGCCCGGCCCCCAAAGCCTGGGGACCGGACGTTCGACACCACACCCGTGGGTTCATTTCATTTGGCGCCACCACAAGGTACCTCAGGAAGATGGAGTTTTACCAGGCCTCCAGCTCCCCCTTCTTTGGGAAAGCATCACACTTTGCTTCATGGCGCGACAATTTCGCAGTAGAGGCACGGGACCTCCAGCTATCACCTCAAGAAACAATACAGGCCCTTCAGGCCCACACGTGAGGGGGAGCACTTTTGGTTGTGGAAACCTTCAGGGACAGTGACATCTGGGATGCTTTGACAACGAGATTTGGCAACAGTTCTAGGGTAGCCCTCCATCTTACAGAGAAGAGCCAAGACTTCCTTGAGATTAATATCCATGAGACGGCGAAAGGGCTCCGTGAATTGGCGGACCTCTGCAGGCAGATTGAGGGACAGATGTCCTGCGTTCCCGGTCTCCGCCATTTCGACACTGTGTTTGGGATACAATCAATCACCAACAAGCTGTGGGTGATGGTTGTACCCGCCATTTTCAGTGTTCTGTGCTTTCCTGATTAAGGAAGCTGATTGGGTCAACAACCCAGCCTACACCCAAGAGAGAAGATCAGGCAGCGAGTCCAGGCCCCAAATCAACCCCGGGGGGGGCTTAGAGATCCTTCTCTGTGGGTGCTGTCAACTGAGGTGGAGAACCGGGTTTGTCCATTGCACAAGGGGGGGATCACCCCCTAAAAGACTAGAGTGTTCGGCAGCATGGATCTGAGGGCCAAAGAAGGAGTTATATTGTCAAATGGTCTATGTTTTAAGTGTCTCGGACACCATAGGCAGGCAAATTGCGCCCAAGAAGTCAGATGTGAGACATGCCTCTCCGAGAAACACATTACACCAATGCATCAGGATGTGTCACGTCAATATCATCACAACGGACCAAAGGGTGGAGACGATAAAGCAAAGGAGGCTACTTTGTCACTCTGAACGTCAGTCTGCTGGTCAAGATGGGGCAGGAGCTGTGGGAAAACGGTCCTCGTGGACATCAGATCTTCAGGCAGCTCAGAGAAAACGCTCCAAACCTACGCAATTATCGACCTCTTTCAAGTTCTTTCGCGTACCCCAAGGTATATGACTATTTTGGAATTCAAGGACCAGTCAGACAGTATTATCTCACAACGATGGAAAACAACGGCTCTAAGGTGAGCGACATGATTGTAGATGGGCTTACAGTTCAGGGGGTGGGCAAGGACGACGTCTTCAGCCTCCCCCCCTCCACGGGAACTCTATGATTCCGGACACCATTGACGAAGTACCCCAACCATGCATGGTTCAGGCTCAAGCCCACTTGAGTTATTTGTTGCACAACTTCCACAACCTAGACACCATCGCAGAGGTTCTCATTCTTTTGGGACGTGATGGAGGCAACCTACTGCTTTCTACGCAATATGGAGATAAGGCGCTTTTGCCTATGACACTGCCCTTGGCTGGGCTCTTGTTGGCTCTATCTACCCAAGAACCTTACGCAAAGATCGGCACGTGGATCGTGCCCTTAGGACAGCCTTGTCTCACGACCACTGGCGTTCCCTTGTGTCCGCCTTCCCCAGTGGTTTTGGAGATGAGTCAGGAGTATGGGATGTCCAAGCCAAAGACGACAGGGCAATACCGTCTTTCTGAGATTTCCAGATGATGAGGAGCCGGGTCTCTCATTGGAAGATAAGCGGTTTCTGGAGATTGCAGAAGCAAGCCTGCACGTGAACAATGACGGTTTTCTTACAATCAAACTACCCTTAAAAAGTGAAGAACCGCATCTTCCTAACAACTGCAAGACGGTTTTAAGGCGTTCACTTGGCACCCTGAGACGTATGAAGAGGGATCCAGTCATTCTGGCTGAGTGTCTGAGGGCCATGGATAAGAGCATCGGTACCGGAAAGGTGGAAGTTGTGCCTGAAGAGGAAAGGTTGCCTGTTCCGGGGAAGGCATGGTGGATCCCTTGTTTTGTGGTTCAACACAAGAGAAAGGGGAAAGTGCGACTGGTTTTTGACAGCTTGGCTCTCTTCTATAGGACGAGCTTGAATCTTCAGCTCGTACAGGGACTAGATCAGGGCAACAACTTCTGAGGCGTGATCACAAGATTCAGGGAGGGCCCAGTGGGATTCTCGGCCGACATTGAGGCAATGTTTCACATGTTTTATGTGCCTAAAGAAGATCGCGACTTTATGCGATTCTTTTGGTTCCAAGGGAACAAGCCAAATGAAGATCTAGTGGAGTATCGGGCTCTAGTGCACATATTCGCCAACAGACCTAGTCCCGCGGTTGCAACCTTTGCCCTGAGAGTGGCCTGTCGTGGTCAGAAGGCATCCTGCCTTGCCCGGACCTTTGTCAAAGATCATTTCTATGTGGATGACGGGCTTGGCACAGCTCATAGCGAGGGAGAAGCTATCAACAAATTGAGAGAAGCGCGCAGGATCCTGGCCAAATTCAACCTACGCCTGCACAAGATTGCCTCCAACAAAACCAATGTAATGGCGGCCTTCCCAGACTCTGAAGTGGCGGAGGAGATCAAGGATTTGTGGCCCCAAGACCATCACGGCCAGGGCACCTTAGGGATGACGTGGAACCTCAGAGAGGACCGACTTTCAGTGACCACCAGCATCCCAGATTGGCCTTTCACTAGGAGGAGGGTGGTAGGAACTGTCAATGCCCCATACGACAATATATGATTCATTAGCCCCGTTATTCTGGCCGGTAGGAAAGGGTGACGGAGACCCCAGTCTCCAAGAATTGGATTGGGATGACCCCCTGCTTTATTGATATTCCGTGGAATGGGAAGCATGGAAAACGTCCTTGTGGTCCCTTCATCTTCTGACCATCCCCAGAGCGCTGAGAACCCACAACTTCCATTCTGAGTGCAAGCAAGAACTCCATGTTTTTTCTGATGCTTCCCAAGACGCAATAGGAAACGTCATCTATTCTAGATCAGTTCAGGGGAAGAATGTCAATGTCGCCTTCCTTCATGGAGAGTCAAAGGTTGCTCCCCGACAAGCAAGGTGGATCCCACGACTGGAATTGTGCGCGGCGGTTGGCGCTGCCCAGGTTGCTGTTAGCATTCTAAGAGATTTAAAGAAAAAGCCCAACCAAATATACTATTATACCAACAGTTTGGTAGTGCTGGGCTATCTGCGGAACAAAGAACAACGTTTCTCAAAGTATGCCACCAGAAGAGTAGAACTGATTCTCAATACAAGTAGTGCTTCCCAGTTGCGCTACATTTCGACCAAGCAGAACCCTGGGGATGTGGCATCTAGAACCTCAGACCCACACTCTCTCCTCAAAACATGTTGGCTGACAGGGCCACCCTTCCTCCGCCAATCTACACTGGTCATTCCGGGCATGGAACCACCATTAGAGACAGATCAGCTACAAGAATTTGAGGAAGCCAACCCAAGGGTGTTGAAGGTGGCTGCAGCACCTATTGGGGGCCGTTTTGACCATCTCTTTTTGACGTTGGGATACAATGGTTTGGAGGGTGTCGCGCATCATTCGGAAGCCTTGCCACTTCAGATCAACAATAGCAAGAAATAGGGCTATTACTTTGGAAACGCTTTCTCCCCCGCGGGCGCAGGATCAGGCTATTTTAGCGCTGGTCCGAGATGCACAGGCCATGTGTTTCTCTCTGGAGCTGAACTATCTTGCATCCAGGAAAGCTTTGCCTCAAAGCCACTAATTTGTCCCCTTGGCTCCCTTCCTGGAAAATGAGGGGGTACTCCAAGTGGTAGGCCGTCTTTGGTGGTCGGAATTTCCCTACGACTACCGACATCCAATACTAGTCCTACGCAAGCACCCAATCACACAGTCAATTATAGAGCATTGCCACCGGAAGATCAATCAGGGCCGACACGTTACCACCCGTGCAGTCGGAGAATTTGGGTTCCACGTCAAAGGATCTGCAAAAGAACTAAAGCAATTGATCGCTCAATGCAAACTCTGCAAAAGAGTGAGGGGTCCTCTGATGGACCAAATCATGGCGGATTTGCCCCCAGACCAACTGAGCAAGACTGCACCCTTTTCCAATTGTGGGCTGGATGTCTTTGGCCCGTTTTCAACTAAGGATAGAGCGGCAACTAGATCCAACAAGGGCACGTCAAAGGTTTGGGCTTTACTCCTAACATGCCTCGCCTCTAGGGCTATCCACGTAGAGATGCTCTTGGGTTTGGACACAAGCTCCTTTTGGAATGCCCTCAGAAAATTCTTGGCCATCTGAGGAAAGTGCAACCATTTCCGCAGCGATCATGGAGCCAATTTTGTTGGCAGCCTGAATCAAGAGCTAGACATTGCAAGCCTGAAAAACGAACTCAATAATTGTGGCATTGAATGGGACTTCAACCCACCTGGGGCCTCTAATTTTGGTGGAGTTTGGGAGTGGAAAATTGGACAAGTGAGAAGAGCTCTGGACGCCGCTCTCCTTCAAGCCAAGCCAAGGCCCCTGTCGTTCGACGAATTGCAAACCTTCATGCAAGAAGCAGCCGCCGTAGTGAATTCGACCCCCCCTGTGGACTATATCCTCCAACCCAAATGATCCCCTGCATTTGTCACCTTTGCCCTCCTGAGTTTGAAAGAAACTCTGTATCCCAACCCAGTGGGAAAATTCTCTCCGAGGAACAACATGGCCTACGGGAAACTTAGATGGAGGCGGGTTCAATACCTGGCCGACCAGTTTTGGGTCCGTTATCGAGCCAACTACGTTAGAAACCTTCAGGAAAGAAACAAGTGGCAACGACCAAGAACGAATCTCAAAACCAGCGACTTGGTTTTGCTACGGAACAAGAACGCAAACCGCTACTCCTGGCCTATGGCACGGGTGGTGGACGTCAAGGTGGGGAGAGACAGTCTCGTGAGGTCCGCAACTGTCGAAACCGCCACCTCTCCAAGTCGAGGTCAAGGATTTACGTTCTCCCAGTATGAACGCCCCATCAGTGAGTTGGCTTTTCTGTTGGCAATGGGCTCCGTACCTCTTGGAGACAATGAGTGAGTTCGGTCGCGCCAAAGGCTACGTCCGGGTGGGGAGTGTCTTGGGACGAGCCCAATCAGAGAAATAAGACGTTTAGTATTATTTAAATCCCGGTTCCGCTGGATCCCTCGCCCCAAAAAAGAAGGGCAGCTGAACAACAGCGGAAAAGGAGGAGGGACAAGAACGTGGACCTTTTTTGAGTGAATGTGCTTGTGTGGGAAAGATCATTTTTACCGCGAAATAAAGGGCGAGTGAACTTTAGGGAGTTTGATCTCATTATTGGTAATTTTTGGGGCCAGCTCCTGACAGGACCACAGGCAGTGATTGAGGTGATTGTCTCTCCAGATCTAAAAACAGGCCCTCCATTAATCGGTTGGAGAGACTGTATTGCGCTGGGCATTTTACCTCCGGATTTCCCCCATATTTGCCATCAGTATAATCCGAGTCAAGAGGTATCGGTTTGGTTAGACAACAATAAGTGCTTCAACAATGACTTAAAGATGATTGGCTCTGATAAAGTTGAACGTTATGACGATGATGGAGTGGATTTTACGCGTTGATTGGGCGAAACAGACAATCATATCACTCAAATGATGGATCAATCTTAAGATAAATTCCCCGAAGTATATGCCTCGGATTTAGGACCCAATGGGGCCTGTCTCAAGGCCACGTGATCACAGCTAGACAGGTACCTCTACATTTGGAACCCCTTGCCAGGAAGTTGGTGTCCAAATTGGAACAAGATGGGGTGATGGCGAAGTGTGATGTCCCAACAGAGTGGTGCTTTCCCGCTCACTTTGTCCCAAAGCCTGAAGGCAAGAAGATCAGATTGGTGACCGACTGCCGCACTCTTAAGCGAGCCATCAAGCGCCCAATTCGGCCGTTCTGTTCTGCGTCCGATCTTATGAAGAAGGTGCAGCCAGAGTCAGTTTGGTTCATAAAACTAGACGCGGTACACGGTTATTACCATGCTCCTCTCGACGAGAAAAGCCAACTCCTCACAGCTTTTCTTCTCCCAGATGGCAAGAGAGTATATCTGGTTGCCCCCATGGGATTAAACTCAAGTAATGATGAATTCAATATACGAACTGATGAGGCTTTGACGGACTTGCTTGAATGGTTACTCAAAATCATTGACGATTTATGCATACAAGCGCCCACATTTGAGACTGACTTTCACCGATTGAGGATGGTGATGTTAAGATGCAAAAGAGGTGGTATCCCCCTGCAACTTCACTTCCATTGACCTTCCGCAGGGGGATCCACTATCGCCGATTCTTTTCAATCTTTATGTATCCTACCTGCTTGAAGCCCTTACACACCAAGGCCCCACCATCAACCATTTTCCAGTTCAATATATTCATTATGCAGACGACCTGGTTCTCTGGGCTAATTCAGCCGTGGAATTGCAAAATGCCATCAATGCACTCCACGGTTATTGCCAAGAGAACGGCCTTCAAGTCAACACCATCAAGACGAAGGCCATGGTTTTCCATAAAGGTCGTCTGCCTCCCACCTCCTTCCATATTAACAATAGTCCAATTTAAATCGTCAATAATTTTAATCATGTCGGTTTCACATTCTCAACTCAACTCTCCTTCACCAACCATCTCAAATCATCAATAGTCAAAGCCAGGGCCAGGATCGGATACGTATTCAATACGTAGACTTCCCATGAAGAATCTTCCCCTCCCAATAGTACTTCAACTCTTCCGGATCTACGTCACCCCAATTTTTCTCTACGGCATACACTTTTGGCTTCCCAACTCCGCACAATCCGCCCTCAAATCCACCGATGCCACCTACACCAAGTTCCTCAAGCGATACCTCTGCGTGCCCCAATATGCCAACAATGAATGGACACATTTTCTATGTGAAACCGAGCCCCTCACCATCGGGCTGGCAAGGTTAGTGTCCAACAGTGTTGGGAACCTGACCTTTCCGGAGGTGATGTCCGGACACAAGTTGTCCTTCCCGGTCAAGGACTTAATAACACTTGTCCTTGGCCTGACATCCCTTCGGAGTATTGGCGGTCACGTACCTTTGTCCGTCTCCCAGCCAAATGCCATCAGCGACGGAAGTTGACAAAGGATCTGTTCAATCTGGCCCATCCAATCTACTGCAATAACCAATATTTTCATCACTTACCTCTACCTACTTGTCTTTGTACTGACATCCCTTCGGAGTATTGGCGGTCACGTACCTTTGTCCGTCTCCCTGCCAAATGCCATCAGCGACGGAAGTTGACAAAGGATCTGTTCAATCTGGCCCATCCAAAAGGCAGAGAGATTGGTAATTGGTAACTAAGCACCTTGTCTCGCCAAGAGACGATGACGTACTGTCAACGTCAGACATCATGACAAGTTCATCTCAGAACGCAAAACCATCGGAAGCAGCGGATAGTAGTGAAACTATTTCACTTGCGTTAATTCCCCATCATATCTGAAGTCCAAATTTGTAATATTCACCGGCGACCTTGTCCGATAGGAAAGTGGGTGTTGCTGAATATCTAAATGGTGTCCTGTGATAATTAAGTATGGACTGAAAAAACATAACAAAAGGGGATGTAGCAAAGAAAACTGTGACCTTTCCATCCCTACATGTGCATTAGATCCATGAAATTCGGGAGTTTTTATAACCCCAAGTGTAAGACTGTCCATATAAAAGGAACGCAACGAAGACGCCCAACCCCTGTGAACCATAGCACCCAAGCACAAGGTTCAATATAATGTCTTTTCCCCGTTCTTCCACCGACGATTAGCTATCCCGCATACAACCCAATTGGGGCCCAACTGAGCGGACCATCACGGGCTGACTACGCCAGTGTGACGAGAGCCTCCCTTTCTCCCCCTCCTTCACACCCAACCGCTACATTTCATCCTTCCAATGTCCATGCTCTTGTGCCACTCAGGGTTTCACAAACCAATTTGTCTTAAAGCAGGTTTTTTAAGGCTGGAAGGAATGATGGAAACCTAAATATCTCTAATACAGCAAAAAAATCGAGTCCCTTAAGAGGAATCTACTTAAACGTTCATTGTCTCATCTCCAAAAAGATACATGTAAGTAATATCTCGAAGAATTGTCTATGGCGCAACAAATGTCATTTATATCAATTACCGAGACCTGGCTTAGACCTGGGGTCCTTGACGACGAAATAACGATCAAATGGTTTTACACTGTATCGTTGTGACAGAAATAGGCCAAAAACGCCGTCTTTCCGCACGGTGGAGTGTGTCTTTACGTAAGAAATGAATATGTTACATCCACTACAAAATAGTCCAATGGAGAAGTCGAGATTCTTATTGTTCATGTAAAATCCATAAAGTCCCAAGCGGCTAATTCAAACGTTTGCACGACCAAATATTTTATAAATTATGACTCACCTTGACTTACAGAGAATTTCATTCCTTGTATCGGTTATACAAACCCGAGAATCATTAGAAAAAAAAAAAATTCTCTGCGAGGGCTGTCACATTTCCAAACATCAACTGACCAACATACTCGGGGTCTTCTCCAAATCCATGGCTACATTGGGCAACGATCGCCTACAGAGGATTCTTGAAAGGCTAGGAGTTTATAACTTCACAGTCGAATGGCTGGAAAATCTCATCAGACGACTGACGCGCTCAGCCTAGACCGTTTTTTTCGTCGGACAATTCTGTCGATGTCCCTATTAGAGCTCTGAGCGTACAGATCCAATATATTGCAAATCC
>NC_081449.1:557025-595340 GCF_007210705.1 Tigriopus californicus
AATTCCAAGAAACCTGCGGAGAAAATGAAGAGTATCAGTTACTAGTGAAAGGTTTCAAGAATCGTGATGTTGTCTTGCCTCAGTGTTTTTCGGATTTCCCTGGGTTTATTTCTACTTTTCGTGCTGACAATGGCGTCGTGATGTCTGGAAACCGTATCGTTGTGCCCAAGAAAGCACGCGCAAGGAGATTAGACCTCTTGCATACTTCGCATAGCGGCATTACTAAAATATCAGTCCAGGCTCGCCAATTGTATTGGTGGCCAGGAATGGATAATGCCATACAAGAGATGATAAAGAATTGTCCCACTTTAACATTTTCTAATGAAGAAACCCTCTGAGGGTGACATATATGCCGCTGAAACAATTATGCTGCTTGTGATTTTAATGAGTTCGCAGAGTTTTGTGTTGACAAGGCCATACTTTTTTGCAAATATTTATCACTTTCTGAGAATAAGTCGATCTAGACAAGATCCAGAATGGATGACTGATAGTCTGAGAAAAATGGTCCCCTAAAAAAGCGTTTGTTTCAAGCCATGAAACACAAGAGCCCCGAATTCAAACAATTCCAATCTAAGCTCAAGTACACTCTCAGCCGACGAAAAGGTAATTGCGACTGGAACCTCGCCAAAGACCCGAAACACAACAAACACAAAAAGATTCAGCAAATGTATCGCAAGAAAAAACATGAAGAATTCAATTGGGCCGTTGAACAACACACATGGAAGTGTGGTGGATAATGACAGAGAACAAGCTGTGCTTCTTAATAATTATTTTGCCTCGGTATTTCAAAGATCTCTTTGGCCCTCAATCGGACAATATTTAACAGATGCAGCAAGCCTGGCAAAGTCAAATATGAATTTAACCACTGAGAACGCTAAGGACAGGGGTGGATTGGGAATTCCTATTTCTCGGCTTTCTTTGCGTCCCTTCTACGTGGACGGAGGTACACTGTGCATTAAGGCACGTCTTAAGTCTCATGGACTGACGGCACATGTACGGGTGAAAAAAAATACAATCTACCTTTGAACATCCCTTCTTCCTATTGAACTTCTCAAGGCCGAACTTGAGAAGTTTTTGACACCATTTAGGGTGGTCGAACTGACAGCCTTTTCCTTCTTCAGGGTAAGGCTGCTTCCGGTAAACAGGACAGACTGTTTTCTTCAAAACTGTCTTATCCTGCTCTACTATAAGTGGAGACTCCTCTTATGAAGAGCTAAAGCCTCTATAATAAAGGGCTTATTGACAACGGAAGGATCCTTCCCAGCTAAGACCAAGTCCAAACATTGTCTAGCCTCTTTGCTGACTTTTTTAAAAGATAGCTTTTATCATGAATGCAGAGGAACTATCAATTAGCAACAAAATCAAGAGACCAAGAAAAAGAGGAAAACTAAAAGGCTATGCAATCTTGTCCTGACATACGGGGCAACGGAGCAAAATAGGACTTGCGGACTTGTCATGGACATTGGATTATGATACTCATGGAGCTTCATTTCAAATTATCATTTCAAAAGTTCACCTTTACATTTTTTAGAGACTTGCTTGTTGATGGGTGCGCTTGATAATCTCAGTATTATTTAACAAGAAGTCGTAAAATGTCATTATATGGTCTGTGGATTACCCCTTACATCACATGTAAAGTTAGGCTTTTACAGAGTTGGCAAGCCTATCAAAAATATGGACAGTTGGGCCAATTCAAGCAAATTCTTAAATTGTTGAGGTCAGTATATGACAAAAAAACCCATTTTTTTTCACCTCTATAAATATTTTATTTAGTCTCAAGACAAACTAGCAACTTAACATTGCGTACATGTATTCATTCAGCAGGTTTTTATTGGAAGACACGCCTAATGAACAAATTATTTGCAGCTTTTTGAGTTATAGCTAGGTTAAGTTTAATAGGTAAAGGTTTGATTGGCCACTAATGAATTTCAAAGTAAATCCAATATCAGTTTGATTTGGGAAAGATGGAGGAAATGTTCCTAAGTTAGCAACTTGCAGAAAGTGCTAACATTCTCGAGAAAAGACATTTTCAAAACAAATGTTACAAATTCATTAGAATGACATGAATCATCATTGTTTCAGAAGCAAATTTTACCACCCCAAAACGTTTTTTATTGAAGAAAATGTCATATGAACGGTAATTTTGTTGAAATTGTCGGGTTTTTTCCAGATTGCGGGGGGGAAATTCTGGCGGTTTCAACTTTTATTTAGGCGGCTTCACTACTAATGCGGCCTGAACTCCTGGTTTTAGGGTCAATTCTAGTTACCGTAGAGGCTTCATGTGCATTTTGAGAGCACCTTCACGTCCTCGAGAATCCAGGCTAGTTCGAGCAATGAAGTCCACTTCTCTTCTTTCTCGGGCTCCTTCATTGTTTAATTTTATTTCCCTCTGATATTCGTAGGGAATACGTAGGCCTTGTTGATTCGGTAGCATCTTTCAAGTCTGACTTGGACAAATTTTTAGATAGCATTCCAGATCAACCCTACATTCAAGGACTAGCTCGGTCTGCCAACTCAAATTCGTTGGTGGACCAAATATCATATAAGGATTAAAAGGTGATAAATAGACGAATCATGACCGTGATCTGATCCAGTTCGTTCACGTGATGCTTAGAAACCTAGAATATTATCATGTTCATGAGCTGGGGTCGATCATTGTACTTTGGTTTAACATCTGTCAAAAGTTATGTCTAGCTACACAGACGAAACATTGGCCTTTGGTTATAGATAAATTCGAAGAACTGGAGCTAGTCTCAATTTTAAAACCATAACTGTCAATACATGCAGCCATAGATAGGTTAGCCTTAGTTTTTTGAGGAAGTTTGGTCCACTTTAGCTGCAATTGAATGCTTTTCTTTCCAGTTTATCGAGAAGTAGCCCTGGCTAGAAAGTTCCAGAGCTTTAGTTTCCATGATGCTCACTTTGGTTTTGTCTTTGCTTTCCGACATTTTTTGTCTACACATATTTGTAAATTGTAGACCATTTCTCTGCAAAAAAAATCCATATCAGTAACATCAGTGGCTTTACTTTACTCTCATGAACGACAGCTCATACGTTCTTTCGTCCAGTCTGGTCCAGTTCCCGAAATGGATGGCCATCAATTCACACCCATGGCTGGAGGAATTCTGAGCCACTTTTTGAATTGTAGTAATAAGATAAGAACCTTAGATCTTCTCAATTCAGGGCAAGTCCTGAAAAAATTCAATTCAATTCGAGATCTTGTGGTCCTATGAAGTGTTGAAGTTGGCAGAAGTGAAAGGTGAAGAAGGTACGATTAATCGAATCCGTTTGTAGGCCCTATCTCTAGAAGTTGATGATGGTTGGAGTGGGGGCGTCCCAAAAGATACAGGGATGCCGATAGGGTTTGAAGGAGATAAAGTGTCCCCAGGAACCACCAATTTCTTAATAGTTATGGGGTCTTTAATTAAGAAAGTGAAAAAGAAGAATGAACTATATGATAGACGAATGATAGACGAATCATAACCTTTCATTTTAATAGTACTGGGGATTATATTCCCTGTAGCGGTTAGAAAAGCCCGTGAAACACCAAAAAAAAAGAACTCGACCTTAGTTTTTAGCTCTTGTACTCTGTGACTGGCAAAAAGTCTCAATATATGTCTCAAAACCTCCTCTTCTTATATTTTTGTTCGAGTAGAGGGCGCACGAGGCCTGCGAATGTTTGTGTAGCTCAAGATCTGAAGTGCATTAACCTTTTCCTAGGAATAGGGGCTCATGGAAGCCCATTTCCATGCGCATTTTGTCATTGCTCAAAACCTGCTCGTATTTGACCATATCAAACTAAATGACAAGGCTCAGAAGCTGCCACTAAAAATGTTCACAATATAACAGGCTTACATCTTGAACTTATTAAGTAACAATGTTTCGTTCTCGACGGCTCGAAGCGTCAACGAGTTCGATAGCATCGAAGAAGGTCCACCGAATTCAAATTCGGCCCCACCCATAAGTCTGCTCAATGGACCGCTTGGCCCCTTAACGCGGATCACTTGGACAGTCTTGCCGAATTCTCGGTCCACATACGAATTAATGGTATCAATTCCATCGGCCAAACCCAGATCCACAGCTTTTTGACCCACCCAAATCTGTCCATTGAACAGGGTATCGTCGTCGGCTTTCAGACGATCCTGTCGACTTCGACGAACGTGATCTTTGAAAGTCTCGTGAATGTTGGTTAAGATCTCTTGCAAAAGCAACACGTCCGCATCTTTGGTGGGCTGGAAAGGGTCCATGAGACTTTTGCTCTTGCCCGCCGTGATGACTCGTCTTGATATGTCATAGCGTTGGATAAACTGGTCCAGTCCGAAATTGGCATAAATGACCCCAATGCTGCCCACGGTACTGGTTTTGGTGACAAAGATCTTCTCGCCCACGCAGGCCAACCAATAACCTCCGGAAGCGGCCATATCTTCAACAAAACTCACAACAGGAACCTTTTTCTCCTTGGCCTTGAGCCAGATCAAATCGGATATCAATTCACATTGGCTGGGAGTGCCGCCAGGCGAGTTGATCTTGAGCAACACTTGAGCCAGTTTCTTGGGTGCGAAGGCGCGCTCGATCTGGGTTTGCAGATTGTCAACATTCAAGTTTTTGTTCCGACCGAAGGCCGACCCTCCGCCCATGTTTGGGGCGATTTGCCCCGTCAGATTGAGGACCGAGACCACGGGCTTCTTTCGATCGGCCATCTTCTCTCGGAATCTGGTCACGAAGCCGAGGTGACGCGATTGAGACGCGGCTAAAACCGCGCCCTGCACAACTTTGGCACCACCGTGCTTTGGGATCAGATGCATGTCTGAAAGAATTTATTCAATGAGGTCGGTCGAAAAACGGGAGTCGTAAGAGATCTGGGTGAGCACCGGTCCAACGGTCAACATATATTTCTAACATAAAGAACGAAAGGCATGAACAGGGGATGGGGGATGAGGGCGAAACTGTAGAACGATAGAAATGATATAGGTATATATGATAGAGTTATGGTGTTTTAAAACTGCAGTCACTTTTTGCTGTAAAACCCGGCCATTGGAGGTGGCGCAATGGGTCCCTGATTGGCTACCGGGGCGGTCGGATCCATTCCCAAGACGTTTGTTGCCGCAGATGTCGAGACCCTTGTGGCTGGCAAATTGCTGGGGGGGAAGATGGGTTGGGGGTAAGGTCCCGTGCGTTTAGTCGGAAGCGGGTTAGGGATGGTGCTCGATGGTGGCATCATGATGGGCGGAGGACCCAAGGGTGTCGAAACGTTGGTCCCATAACCACCTCCCAAAACAGCGGCCGTGGGCGTAGGCCCTAGAATGTTGACATTCGTAGTAGGGCTAGTCACAGGAGGAAGTTCGACGGATGTCGGGTTGACCCGCACGGCAGGACCGGACATGGTGCCCCCCATGGGCACGGGAGGGGGTGCTAAAATGGGTGTTTTCGACTGCTGCAATGTTTCCAAGGTTTGAAGGGCTGGCGGTTGAGTGGTCGTATCCAAATAAGGCACTGAATTCATCACCTTGGCCTCGTCGGAGAGGATGCTCATTTGCTCGTAGATGTCTTTCACAATCATGAGACATGTATCTTCGGACTCCCAATATACGAGATGGCTGGCCAGAGCAAAGAGATACTCGTTGAAGCTCTCCAAGGGAGCCTCTTGCAGAGCAAAATCGATGCGTTTGCCCGAGTTCAAGGGCGACTCTAAAGTCCTGGGATTCATGCGGTCGGCTTGTTCAGATTCTTCCGCGTTCTGCTTCATGGAGTCCTCTAAAGCCTGGGCTAAGGTCTCTGACTTCCCATTCGTCGTGGAATCCACCGATGATCCGACAGCGATGTTGTACATGGTGTTGAGCGTGGCGGAAAACGAATCGAAAATCTTCTGCTTGAAGTCCGTGGTCATCAGCTTAGTGACGGTGTCCTTGATCTCCAGGTGCATTCTCTTGCGTCCTTTATGATGCGGGATGATAAGCGGTCTCATCTTGGCATACTCGGGGTCAATCAAGCTCTCAATTCGGTAGGCCACCGGATCGTACGGATGAAAGATGTTGAAGAATCGTGAACACGTGGGCAATTTGAAGTTCTTGCCCAAAGTGTCCATTCCTCGCACCGCCAGAAACATGCTGATCGGAGAGCCTAGGGCATAAAATGCAGCGGGCTTGAAACACAGCGCCGGGTATTCGACACTGGGCTGTCCTGTACCCGCCGGTCCCACGCTATATTTAACTTCTTCGGTGACGCTACTCTGCATGAAAGCCTCTAGACCGGTCAAACTTCGATTTCGTTTGGCCTTTTGCGTCTCAATGTAGCTTTGGAGTTTCTTCCGTGGACCCAGAGGCAAGCCACTCTCTTTGAGGTCATCCTCGGTGCAAAGAAGCAACGATTGCATGTCAATCCCTTCCCGCGTGAAAGTCTCGGTGAATTCGGAAAGCCCCAGTTTGTCGAAAACTCGCTCGAGAGCCAACTCAACTTCGTCGGGCGATTGGTTCAGACTGCTTCGTGAATCATCAAATGCAGCCTCACAATCCGCTTCTGCGGGGTTGGCCGTGGTTCCATCCGTTTCTGTTTGATGTGACAGCACGTCGAACAAGATCAAGGAGCCTAGACTGTGGCCCATGACTGAGGCTGTACCAGTGAAGTGAGGGTTTCGCTTCATAAACAGCGTGTACATGCGATTGATCTCGCACACGACCGTGTTGATGATGGTCTGACAGTAGATCGGACTGGTGTAAAACAGAATATCCAGCAGCGTATCACTGACAAACTCTCTCAATTTCGGAATGCTCTTGAGGGCGAGGGGACGAATGCGCCGATCAGTACCCGTGTCTTCGCCGTGGAGTGTCTTGTGCCAATTGACTGGGAGGTACTCAATGCGATTCACGGTTTCGGCGAGCCGGCCCGACTGAAAATGACGATCCGAAAGATGGCTGGAGAGTTCTCGAAATCCGTCCACCACTTGCACGATGGAACGGAAGCGAATATCACACACGGAACCGATACCATGCACTACAAATACCAAGTGATCGACTTCGGGTGTTTCTCCGTCCGGGATCTCGGGCAAGCCTTCCAATCCTCGGTGAACCACCCGAGGTTTCTGTTGGGGATCCTATCAAAATGTAACCCGTTAGATACACGGTCAAAATCATTAGGTACATACATAGGACAGCCAAAGTAATCAGTCGAGCCCGAAACTGGCCTGGATTCACAAACTTTCGAATCAAACTGGTTTTTAATGAAAGGACCAATATTGTAAGAATCAAACAGAAATTTGGTACGGGATTGACGGCACGTCGAGTTCGCTGCCAGACGTTCAACAATAATGCTTCCTTCTTAGTGTTTGAAAAATGGGTTACTAATTCGATTCGGACTAACCCTACGAAGTGCTTCATTATCACTCATTTCCTGGTACTTAAGTACGCCATGGACTATCATACGTCACTGACCTGAGGTTGAACTTGGCCCCAATCATCTAGATTGGCATTGATGCCAAGATGGGATGGAAAGTGCATCATGACCGAGGGCGAGTGCAAGATGATATGCTCGCCGTTCTCCAATTCCAACTTCTTATTCCATTGACCGGATTGCACGCCCGCCACATACTCGGCCTCCAGCTGAGCGGCCACTGACTCCGTGTAGGGCGACCATCGTCCGTCCACGTTGGATTTGTGGAACCAAGAGCACCGCCGAATAGCCGACGGTTCCGCCTCGGTCCAATACACGGCCCGCTTCTGTCGCTGGGCCAGACTCACGTCATACCGACCCCCGTGGGTGGGTTGAAGCCCACTACCACTTGGATCAGCCATATAGGCGTCCTCGAGTGCCACCGAATCGATCATGGTGAAGGGTTGCCATTGGCCGCCCGTGTCGCCTGTGTCACCCTCGGACGGTGCGTGGTAAAACCAATGAAAGGCCACGGGTGGTACGGACGGCCGATAAGCCGTGGACCCGGCCGGACTGGTGGGATAGTGCTGGGCCGAGGCCAGCGGCGGACCACCGGCGGGCGGAAATAAATCGGGCAGACTGGAACTTTCGGTCATAAAGGGAGAGGCGTCGGGCACATCGGCCCCGCTGGGTGAACCGCCCAATCCGGCCCAACCCCCGGAATGGTCTGCGTAGGTCGAGCTCAAGGGTGGGCGGGGGGTAAGCGTGGCGACCGAGACCGGCGGGATAGTGGGCGGACCTACCACACTGACTTGGGCCGGAATATCGGGCGGTGCCACATAGCGACCGGTGGCTCGGGCCCCGCCGCCACCGGCCAAACTGTAGACATTGCCAGTGCCAGGGGGCGGGGCCGGGTGGGCTAAAGGGGGTGGGGCGGGTCTCGGGGCCGAGGTGGCGCTCACCGGAGGCGCTTCAGAGCGGCCGGGCAAAAGAAACACGCCCGGCGGCGGCGGCCCCAGCGAGGTCGAACTGGACGAGGCACTTAAAGTGGGCGTGGCCAAGGGCGGGAGGGTGGTTAAATTGAAGGAGTCGGACAAAGTGCCGGAGGTGGACGACCCTGGGGGACGGGCGGGTGGGCCGTTGGGGACGGGCGGAGCGGCCACCGGGGTGAGTAAAGCCGGTGCCCTGATTCCGCCGAATGAATCTTGCAGTGAGACATTGGAACTGGCCAGCAAAGGGTTGGAGGCGGATGGCATCCTGCGATGAACAAGGTCCTCCTCCTCCATCAAGGCTGACTGGCTGACTGGCTGACTGGCTGAGTCCCTCCTTCCCTCACTCACTCACTCACTCACTCACTCATTCAGGGATCAAGTCACTCAGTTGGTTCCGGGGGTTGGTCGGCCGTCCGATTGGGATTCTCCACATGCCAATTGGCCAGGGTGGACAAAATTGGAACGTCCAATCGTCAAGATGACGAGATCAAGAACGCCAAGGAAACGTCACTCTCCCTCTCCCTCTCTCTCTCTTTCTCTTTCTCTCTTTCTGGGATCAAGTTATCATCCACCAGACGAACGACTAGAGGGTGACGAAGGGACACACGGCAAAGTTAGGGAAACACATGCTCAGTTGGGTTCAGATCCCCTTTCAGTGACCATCAGTTCAGACTAAACATAGTTCAGAGGCGCTTACTTCCCCCCTTGATCGATTTGGCACGGCCCCTTTCCCACTGCTCTAGTGTCTATCCCCTTTTTTCACTCTAATGTGGGATCCATTCCCGCTACCCTGATCCTTAGTCGTGGAACGTGAGCCAAGTGGGATTACATATATAGAGACGTGTAAACTGTAAAGTACCGGATTGGCTTTCAGCTGTGTGACCTATTCAGGCTGCGCTACAATCGCGGCAAGTTCTACCATGATTTTAGCCCAGCCAGGGCTTCCAGATTTTCATTGACAAAATTGTTCACCATGGAGGGAAATTGCTCAACAATGATTTTAAACCATTTCAGTTCTAGGCACAGAAATGCTAAATACAAGTGTTTCTAATCAAGTGCTGAATTGATCTTTTCCTTGTTTGTTGGCACATTGGATTATAGTTTTAAGATATTTGCTGGCTTGAAAATAGTTTAACAATGTTCATTATTAATTTCAATGATGCTACAGGGTGTGGCACTTAAAACCGGGCAAAACTTTGACCAGAGCTACACAGACTAACTTGAGCTTTTTGGCCATACACAGAGTTCTAGTGATTGGTAAAACATTTACCAGTATTGTTCTTCAAACTCACTTGAATGATTTCAATTTTGGAAGAATGGTACTGAATAAAGTAATTTGGAGAAAATCGTCCAATAGCCCCCCAAAGGATTGCCCTTGAGGACCATAGCGTTGAGGCTCTTTGAGGCAAAATTTCCTATCCATGGTCCATCTCGCGCGGCCTGCCATCTGATGGTGGGTGATCCCAATTGAGGGATATTCCCATTTCGTTCTCAAAGCCAACATTAATTATTACCTCACCCTCAGGAATGACCGCAGGTTCGCCCATTTAAGCTGTAAAAGCAGCAACTCATGCTGTGATTCAAATTTCGCAAAGAAACTTGGACTTGGCAATCCTGGGATGCAACCAGGATTCGCAAATTGGTAAGCGGATGCTCTACCAATACGGTACCCCAGCAAGCCTGCTATCCATGATATTATTGCTTGTTACAAGAAGTCTGATACCATTGAGGACAAGCCTCAAGAACAATGAAAAAGATCAGTGAGAACTTGCGGGCTTGTGAATAAGGTGCACAAAAATTGCTCCGAATCCACACAGAAGCCTGTGAAAGAAGACCAGAGAGTGCCATATTGCAGAAACTCATCAAATTTTACTTGAACATGAAGCTAGAACAGTGCTACATATTTCAAAAAAAGGGTATTATTCATTGTGTGCCTAAAGGATTTCAGTTTCACCATTCAATTATATTTGTCACTCTTTGACAGGGTATATCCAAACAATATTTTGAAAATTACACTTTTAGAAAAAAATTGAAAAACACAAAAATCTAAACAAAAACCTGGCAGTAACAATTAAGGAGGATACCAATAAGTGACAAGTTTTTTTTGAGCAAAAATCTATTTTCTAGATTTGATCAAGGTTCTTTACACACAATTATAATTGTTCTTATTGCCAAAAAAAATTCGTCACATTTATTGTAGCCCGGTCTAGCCCCCCTAGCCCCTGGAGTCTCTGGCCTCAGTCTGGTGGTCATGGTCACCCTGCCCCGTGCCAATTGGCCTGCCTGGCCACCTTTCTGATTAGCCCGGCCTGGCCCTAGAAGATATCCAGGGCAGACCAAGTCAAGGGGCTCATGCGTCACATGGGTCACATCACATACACTCCACACGATTGATCCGTTCGGCCCGACCAGGCCTGGCCCATGCCCAGCACGTTCACGGATCGGATGGTCGGATTCTAGCCCGCAGATTAGCCAGATTGGATCAGCCTTGAACCCGTGGGAGATTTCCGGCGGGCCACGTACCCCGCCTACATCGGGCTTTGAAAGGACAAGCCAACGCCGCCCAGGTGAGATTTTCATCCATTTATCATGCTCCAGACGGTCCATCTCGATGGACTGACTCTGTCTGAGTGGTTGGCCAGGGGGTACACACACCACCCATCTATCCATCCATTCATCCATCGACCGATCGTGAATGGGATCCACCACAGTCAGGCTCAGTTAGCACCGCCCAATGCCAGCCCAGACAGACTGAAGGACTGGATGGACGGACGGATGGGTGTGTGATTGGGTGTGTTCACCTCGGCTAAAAACCGAGGCGGACCTGGTATTCATTTCTTTGTGTGGGCCCCTAAAATGCAAAATCAACAGTGTTTCGGGATTGCACCTAGATACCGGATTGGACGGCACCTAACCTAACCTTTCGGTGGCCAGGGCCCGGATCTCGCAACACTGCTTGATGTGTAATTTTGGCCCACCAAAAGAGATGTGTGCCGGGGACGTTCCCCCAGGTCATGGATCTTCCAATGTCCCGGGGCTGCCCTCCGTTTTACGGCTATGGCCAACCCCCAGTAGCCTGGCCACCACCATCTCGTTCAGTATCAATTTGGTGCCCCCCAAGGCCCGACGCTTTAATAGAGGCCCAACTTACAGTGAAATCGTGTCAGTTAGATCATGTGTGGGACCTAGGTGTCTATCTATTTGAGTTTTCAACCGTTGAAGGCCGAATAACGGGCTTGAACCCCAAGGTCTAGACCGGGCCTTAGACATAGCCGCCATCCGCGGCCAACGCCATGATTCGTGCTACAGCCTTAGTCTTCTTTCTTAGGCTAGTCTATTGGGCCTTCCGGGACACCTCACCATGATGATGACGGCGGCCACGACCATAATCGAGGAGGGCGAGCTCGACCAATTGGACCTCTCGGACATCAGGTAGTCTGATCCCGGCCATGTTTCCCGACACACGCCGTACATCCCCTGATTTCCATCGGGCGGGTCCACGACTTGACCGTTTGCTTTCATTCATACCTTTTTTCGTTTTTATTTCTCTGACGGGTAAATTAGTGATTCTGAGTTTCCTGACACCCCCTTTAAAGGGGAACGCATTCCCGCGGCCTCGGGTCACGCCCCGATGGCCACCACAGGTAAGTCCACTTATGACGCGGGTAGGTATCATCATAAGAGGAAACGAGGTGGGCTCGATGCCAACCGGGAAGCGCTCATCAACTCACCGGTCCCGGACGACGTCATCGAGGTGCCACCCTCTCCTTCGCTATCGTCTCTTTCGCTATCCCCAGCCAGTGGGCGGGATCCCGATGAAATGGAAGACCTTGATGAAGACGAACTCTATCTCCGATTGATCGCCCTTCGGTCCATGGCTCCGGAATTGGGCCCCGAGAGGCTATCGCCGGAGAATGAACCGGCTGCCCCCGAGGACCCCCACATGATTGAAATGATCGATCTGTTAGAAGAGGCCGACGAGGCAGCCGAGGAGACGGCCCCGGATATTGATATCATAGCTGAGCGACCCGCCGGTGCGGTTCGAACCCAGGACACCATTGATTTGAATTTAGTGCAGGAAAAACTCAAACGCAACCTTCAAAGGCTCAAACAACTTGAAACGAAATCTAGTCGAGTGCCTATTTATTCACCCTCCCAATCGCCAGTTTATGATCATGAAGGTCCAGAGCCACCGGCCCTCGCGTCGGGTGATGTCACGCCCACATACATGGCCGAGCTGGATGCTCAAGGGCTGGTCTCGCCAGTGCCCGTGGAATCACAATCAAAAGTCACTTCCCCATTATCTCAACCGCCGAAGCCATCGCCGCCCAAAATCGGTTTAGTACCCATGGCCAATTTGATCAGCGGTGGAGACCAACCAACATCACCTGTCTGGCACCCCCGACCCGCCAATATGGAAAGTGTCGACATGGAGTTGGGATCTGACAACGAGGCTGAGCTACAGTTCTTTCGCGATCAGCATGATCCCGAGAAGCAGAAGGACTCTTTGTTCCCGCCTTCAGTTTGGGCTTTCAAGAGCTCGGGGAAGGCGGATGCCTCGGGACCCCTGCTTGTAGATTTGAACATTCCTCATCTTGCGCCCGCTCCCAAAAGGACCACGCCCAAAAGACGGCGGAGAAAAACGTCATTGGCCAAATCTGAGATCACAGTGGTGTCGTCAGAAGAGGATGAAGAGGATCTCTTTGCTCAAGCCTTCAGTTCAATGGGTCGACGGAAATTGGAGAAAAAGAAGCAACAGCAAAGCCATGGGGTTGTTCCACCCCAAACAGATGTTGTTGAATCGGCAACGTCAGACCTGCCGTCCCATGCGTCCTTGGATCCAATTGGAAAGGAAAAAGTGCCAAATCCCTTGAGAACTTTGAAGAAAAGAGTGATTAGCCGAGCCAGCAACAATAGGAGTACGGATAAGATTCGATCTGCTTTGAAAAATCCTGAAGTGTTAAGGCGACATTTTCCAAATCTTTTCAAACCCTTTATTGTTCGTTGTGATGGCGAATCGGAATCCGATGACGAGTTGCCCAGTAACTCTGAGCGGAAATCCGTTCGGAGCCACATGTTTGATCAGAACTTGGACCAATTCCTACTAGAAAGTCGAAAGAAGTCCGATGGCAGCAGTAGTTGTAGTAGTAAGAGCCATGATAATAGTTCTAAAACTAAGCCCCCGCCTCCCCCTAAACCGGTAAGAAGGAACCCCCCAGGCTTAGGTAAGGGCAAGGAGGTTCATCAAAAGACGACAATGACTCCCGAGACAAAGGCCAAACTCATGAATTCCAGCATTCGCCATCTGCCCAAGGAGAAGCAAATTGAATATCAAAGACTCAAGAGTTATCTCACCAAGAAAAAGAAATTGAAAGAAGCCGCCATGGTCAGAGTGGCAGCCAAGGAACACCAGAAGAAAGTGCAACAGGCGGTCCCAGGAACGAAGGAAACGGTGGTCCAGAAAGCACCAGTGGTTCCAAATCCTTTACCACCAGCTGAGAACCAAAATCAGAAAAAAACTGAGTCAACTACAGCTGCGATGAGTATCTCAGTAGATGAAAACGGTCGAAATATTCACTTGAAAGAAGGAGGAACTGATCGTTTGAATGGAAATCAGAGTCGTGAAGTGTCCGATGACGAACTTGATAAAAAGGGTGGTAAAAAACTAATTGCGCTAGAGCACACCTTGATCGATGCTCGCAAAGATTTGGCTAGCAGTCTGTTTAAAATGTCAGCCGAGTTGTCCCAATACCGAAATGAGAAATCCAGCCGAGATGAGGCCTCCAAATTGGTGGCCGAGCTTAAAGCACGACTCAAGGAAGCTCAGGATCTCGAGTTCAAAAGGGGAGGACAAGTTGAAAACTTGCGCTTATCCATTCTGAACTCTCAGCAGATCTTGTTGAACAAGAAGTCAAATATACAAGAACTGGAAAAGAAGATTGTACTCCGAGCAGATGACGTTTTAGGCCCAGGTTATGGATATATTCTCCCGGACAAGTACAGTGACGTGATCAAGAAGAAACTCCATGCCATCGCTACCAATGCCTCACAAATCAAAAGTGACCTCAAAACTCCCGCATTCAGTACAAATTCATCCAAATCCCCTCAGAACCCAACCACCTCGTCGTCTTCCTTGCCTGCCATGGGATCTTCCGTCTTGGCCCACATGGGTGATAACTTGCGAGTGCCTGCTCTGGATCCTCATAAGCAATTGTGCCCATTCGAGTTGTCGGGTCAGTGCAATGACGCCAGGTGCCATTTTCAACACGTGGGGAACATAACGCAAACAGAGACGTGAACTGGTATATATTTTTGATAAACTCATATACTCCCAGGATCTCTCTACTCGCAATGATCTGCGATGATCAAAGCATTCATTCAGGGTACATTCTCTGGCTCTGGCTGATAAATGAATGTACTGAATCGTTTGAGACTGAGATTTGAAATATAGAATTCAACCACGGACATTCTGCCCAAGAGCACTAATCCGTCCTTTGCCTGTTCTCGAAAGTTCATTTTCAGATCGTCTTATGTCGTCTATCCCGTTGATCCAAGGGACGAAATAGGTCTCGTCAGAGCATAATCGACCTTTGGTATTGTGTGCCATGTGAAGACATACTCGAGGATAATTTGTCAACAAATCTCTCTGGACGGTTAAGCTTTGACATTCTACTTGCATTTACAAAGTAAAAGATTTTGCACGCCTTGATCAATTGTCGTGATCGATGACTCATTTGTTGCAATAGTCTACAAACAAGTTAAATTCGTCGGATGATTCTATGCAGTGACGATTTTTGTTTGAATCCATTTTCTCGTAGTGCAAGGTACTTCCGAAACATGATGTTTATTTGCATTTGCTTGAACCCAGATGCAGATGCAGATGCGGCGTCCCTCATTCAATTTTTTCACAATCACATGTAACAATTTGTCTTGAAAGAGCAATAAATCGTCGGAGACAAACCACAAACAGTTTATTTCGAAAATAAAAGCCATTCGCCTATCCACGTCTTCAGTCATAAGTCTTCTCGGGAAGAGCAGTCTTAAAAAATGCAACAATGTCTCCTCTATTTTCGCGACCTTGCTTATAATGGAATTCCTATTGCAGGTGGTTGATTGAAAGCATGAGTTTTTATGCAAATACAAGCATGTCTTAAGAAGTGGCTTTGTGACTCATGCCTATTTGACTAAAAGAAAAATGTCGCAATGAGTTGTCAATCCCTACAAAGGAGGTTTAGTGAGCAGTAACTTAAAGAGCAAAAGAAGTAAAAGTCAACTAGGTACCTAATGGTATTGACCATTCTTTTGTCCATATTCTTTATAGATTCTTCGAAACACGAAGTGATCGACTCCATAACATTGTTTCCAAAACATAACGCCAAAGCAAAGTATAAGGTACTTTAGTTTCCTATTCAAACATCAGATGGGAAAATAGCATATGAACCCAGTCTGAATAAGTGATAAAAATAAATGAATAAACAGAATCAGTCACGGAAGGTCGCGTTGAAAGGTAAATTACATCAAAAGAGCATCCCTCTCCCGATACCTTTGGGAGAACATCCGCACTCGTCACGCGTCAGCATTGCTTCTAGGGTTCCTTGACGTACATGTAAGTAAGGGTCCATTCTAGCGATTTGTCAACCTAGGATGAAAGCCAACCAAAACAGAGGAATCAACCAGTAGCAAATGCAAGAACAGCAGGGGCTTGATTAATGCGAAAATGTACAGGGGAAAAAAACCAGCCCGGACAGCTATATAAGTGGTGCGTTGTTCAGTCGGTTGAGGTCTCATTAATCAAATTGTCTTGAGGGATTGTTATTATTACTTGTTTAGCAAAACCGACGGCGGCAACAAAATGATTCATGACAGTGAAGATAATGCCGACATGGACTGCTTGTTTAACCTTGATATTGAGCTCGGAGAACCAACTGTATTGTATAGAGCGTCAATCCAGGTCGAGGTGTTGATGATCTGATTTTCTGAGCTGAGCTGAGACCAATCATGTATTTACGTGGACATTGAGGAAAACCAAAGAGTGAATTTGAACCATGGTAGTAGTTGCCAAGTTTCGATAAGTTTCTCTTGAATTTTTAAACATGGATGAGCAAGGATGAAAGAAGAGCAGAAGAAACAAAAAGAAAATTAGAATTTTCTGGGAAAAAAATGACTTGACTCCTAGCAACTAACTTGAGCCATCCGACGTAACGAACCAGTTCAAGAGCATCGATCAAGAGGAGAATGGCCTATTAAATACGTGCGTATGCCCACAAAATGATTACCCGTTCGACTGAACAATTTGAAGTTCATTTATATATTAAGGCGATATTCGCCAAGAGTTGCAGAACGCCTTGAATTCAGTTTGTATCAAATATACGTCAATGATTGCTTTTGGTTTTTCACATCACACTTATTCCAGTTCAACACCATCAAGGAATGGAAGACTGGCAAAAAAGCTGACAGTCTTTTGCCATAATCGATATGGTTTTTGTTTCACCGTGATGGGACATAATGCGGGTCCTTAGATTGAGCCCTTACACTTGTACTTTACAAACCACCTCTCCAATTTAGAGATATCATGATTTGTTGCCGACATTGGCCTAAATATTTTTTGCCAAACAGGACCTTGAAAACATTCGTTCATTCTGCGAAGGTCACTTATTGGCGTAATCTCACCGTATTTTTCTTTACGACATTAACCTCGTTGTTGCTGTTGTTGCTGTTGTTGCTGCTGCTGCTGCTGCTATTGGTGCTATTGCTCGAAATGAGAATGTGGTTGCATTGAAGTTGTCGTCTAACTGCCATCCCTCACTTTATCTTTTTGTCTTGATTGATGTCCCTCCAATTAGAATGTCATCCAAATTGGCAACGATCCTGGATTGGCAATACAATAAATGTGACAGAACCTCATTGGTTGTTCACCTTGATGAACTGCAAATCTAGCTTGTGTAATAATATTTGCGAGTCGCAATTGTAGCTTGCCAGCCCGGCCATTCTATTCTTTGTTCGCCTACAAATAGAAATGCGATGCACGAACAAAATCAATGGCGAGCACTGCGAAATTGCTACACCCTGGAAACATATGTTGGCGGGGCTTATTATGCATTGCATTGGAAGATTAGTTGGGCGATAAAGGGTCCTGACAAATCGTAAACTTATCGACACAATGGCTCTTGTCTTCTTCTTCTGTTCTTCATTCACAAATGACACTTCGCAACGAAACTCACTTGTCGTGCATAAAAATGGATCATTCGTTTCCCGACCGACTAATTGAGGACACTACAGGATACACTATTGTACAATATCATCTTGTGCTACCGTTGACATTGAAGCTAAACTCGCTAGTGATCAATTCTGGTGGCACTACCTTTTTTTTGATTAAATGCCAGTTCTGTCAAGGTAACAACCAATGCCTGATTACTCACTTGGTGTGGTTGGAGCTAAAGCGCTTCAGTAAAAAAAGTGGCGCCGAATGACTTCAATTCATAACCGTACACGAAGCCCTTATGCGATTTTGATTCAGTTGATGGTCAACTAAGGAGTCGGGTTAAAGACTAACGACAGATATTGATAACGGAAAAAAATACTCTCACTCTTTGCGCCGTTAGAACACAGTTGATTATAAACAGAGCAACGAAACCATGACATCCGTACAGGCCACTTGACACAAACACAATCTGTAGATTAGATGGATCTAAATCAGAAATAAAAGCGACAAACACGTTTACGATTGACAAATTCCTTTAATTTAAGATTTTCGCACGTAATTAGCTAGGCGGATTTTCGAGTAACTTGATGTCAAAGTCAAATTTACAAGTAAGGAGTGAAACGGGGAAGCTGTGAAATCAACCGTACTACTTAGGTAGACAGTGCTTTTCGTTTGTTGGTGGTGAAACGAAAAAAAATCCTGATGACGATTGGAGGAAATTAGACGCTTGCCTAATTTGTGGAACCAAAAAAGGAAACATAATCCTACCAATTTAAGGCATTCCATTTATCATGTGCTAATGGAACTTAAGGAATCTCTCGGTTGAAATTTCCTCTTGCTTCCTCGACTAATCAGTCTTGTCTTCTTGAGCGTATTAGTAACCTTCAAAATAAGCTGAGAAGAAGCTAATAATTCATGCTTTCGTTTTCGTTTTCAATTTGGTTGGGGACAGGTTCGTGAAGCCAAATCCCAACCTTTCATTATCGGAGAAGTGATAATTTGGGGCTTGGTTCACGGATTGAGCCCCAACACTAGATTCCCTGCAATAATAAAGATCCACATCAAAATTGGGCATGATGGACTCACTATTGAAATTTGCTAATTCTGAATTTATGCTGTCAACGGTGCTAGTATTTATTTGTCTATTTTATTTGTTGATTTATGTTAAAGTCTAACCTGGCAAATATCAGGTAGTTATTCAATTTGGTATTCATAGAGCTCAATCTTTCATAACCACATTTATTGATATGAATATCTTGTTTGATTACTAATAAGAAATATGTCTATAGCAAAACAGTTTCCTTCGATTACCTAGCTACTTATTGTCACCCAACACCCATAATCGCCCCTTTTCAGAGCGACAACATGCTCGTTATTTCCCCATGAACATGCAAAATCGCATTTCAAGACACTTTCAGCTTTTCGCCTTACTTAACCAAGTCTTAGTTGAAACACAAAGATTCATGAACGCTTCGTAAACACAAAGCAATGAGTACTTTTTCAAAGTAAGACAAGTACTTCTTATGGTATCGCTTGCTGGAATGATAGGGCTGATTAGACTGATTGTTTCACTTTGTTTCTAATGCATATTAGTTGATTTTCTGGATTTCTTTTTGTAAATCTTTTTTTTTTGTACATTTTAAAAATGATCACGAATTCGCAATTGATATCATAGACCACTTCAAAAAAGCAAATTTTACGACTTCTGTCAATTTTATGAAATCTAACGCCAAAATATGTTAATTAAAGAAATGTTTTTTTCATAAGCTTTCTGCCTGAACAGTCAAGTTTGAAGAGTGTGGTGCCCATCTTTGGTTGATTCGCCGCGCTGATCTAGTTCCCTTCTGCATTGAGTTCAACATTCAATCGGTGAGGTGACTTGGATCGAGGAGAAATTGCATACTTATTCTTCTTTCCCTTCCGACAACCACAGACGAGTCCAGTCCCGATAATTGAAGGGGACTTTTGTGATGATGAGCGAATGGACCCAGGAACGAGTGAACATTTTCAACTTGGAGCTCCTGAGGACCAACTGTGTGAGTGAGTGAGTGAGTGAGTGAGTGAGTGAGTGAGTGAGTGAGCGAGTGACTGATCTCTGATTGGGGTAGTTTGCCCTACAATTTGGCTAATTCCGTATGATTACTCGACTAAAGAACACACATGGGCACTCGCAAGAATCGTTCGAACCCCCGCAGAGTGTCCTATGATTATCATACAGCAATCATTAGAACTAAAACCGTCTGGAATGATTATTCCATCAAGTCTTTTAGGAATTGGCAATTCGCAAGTGTCCACACATGCAGGATCGATTCTGGGATCAAGTGTATCGACAATGATCGTTCTGTTTGAATTGGTGGAAGGGTCGAAGGAATACCGAACAACAAAGCATCCACCAGAAGACGGTTGTATTGGAAGTGATTTCCGATAGTCGTCGGTTCGTCCAATCTTGAGACCATCATCCAGCCTTGAAGGGGCTCAGCGCTGATGACGGCAGTCCCCCTGATTTGATAAAGCTCTCCATTCCAGCTTCTCACCGTATTGCACGGTGCGTCACAGGCACTCACTCGTATGTGGAGGGGCGATCGATCAGATGATCACGCCTGAGCCTCAATCAATATCACATCATTTTTCACTCACACCCGCCAATTTGGCTTTGATTGCTTGGTGATTTATTCAAAGTGTTGATGACTTTTCAATTACAGGCCCTGATACCAAGAAAAAGCCAACTAATGAAGATGGAACACCATTAGGGTTGCTCTGAGGCTCTGAAAGCCTCCTCACTTGTGTTCGTTCAATCACCACTGGTTGTGGTCCCACCAAAGTCTGAGCAATACACATTGACAATAAGTCAGCTAAAAGAGGGAGACCATGTCCCGTCAAAGCCAATACTAGAATGTCTTGATTGCTAAAATCCCTTCAGTTATTGTATTGTTTAATCTAGTCTTCAACAATCTCCCACCTAGTGCACGTGCACACAAAAGTGTACAAAAGCTTTATGTGGCCTGAGATATTGGACGCTGAAACTACAGCTAGGAGCTAAAGGTCGATATTTGTCCAGGGTTACTCGCTCTTACATTCTTGCATGACGGAAAAGATCTTCAAATTTCTGTTTCAAGCTTATCATTCAATATGGCATGGGTTGGGTTTCTCTCAACCCTTTCACTTTAGGTGCGATCAAAACTTCAGCTCAACATTCAGAAATACCAAACACCCTTTGCCCTTTACGCATCAAATTGTTCAATCCCATTCGTCAAACCGTACAGTCTGTATTCAATTCAGGAAGAATCACCCAAAGGACAAGTAGTGTTGGTGAATTTGAGATGTGCCTTCAAGTTAGCATCTTGTGTCCTTAGATTGAGACTAGGACTCCTATGGAGTATATTTGTCTCGGGTTAAGATGAAGCCCATTTCCTAGCTAAGAAAGAGACCCCCGAGATAAGGAGTAGTAGCCAAGCCAGCGTGGCCGAATAGTAAGTGAGATGTGGCCCTGGAGAAGGCGAGGAACGCGAGGAACGCGAGGAACACGAGCAGGAACCTTGGCATTGGTGCTCCTTGGCGCCCATGGTGGTGGCGGTGGTAGTGATGGTGGTGGTGCTAATAACTTTCTCGGCTTTCCACGCCTTTTTCCAGAGCTTTGAAAATGGTTTTAGATGGCGATAAAGAGAGTTATGTGACAGTAAGTGCCCCATTCTACACGATATATGTTACGACTATGTTGATGCTCCTAACTCTCTCTGGCTCGCTCTCAACCATGAACCATCTTGTCGTCCCATCCTACTCACACCCATTCTCTCTTACTCTGTTACACTCTTTCTCTCTCACTCACTCACTCACCCCAGTGTAGTATTTTAATGCACTGGAACAAGGGAACAGACGTGAGGACCGAGGTTCCAAATCGGTTATGTCAACATCATGGCTTTAGGGCTCACATTCCACAGATGGAGCGACAAGTTCATCACCGGGAAGGCTTACCTTAGTGCAATGTGCACCACAACAATTTGGGGGAGGAAACCAAACTCATATCTGCAAGATCAAAGCTAAATAAAAAAAAAAATCATGATACAAAAGAAAACACTATCTTGGGGGTAAAAAAAGATTTCGATATCCTGTGATGCTTAGCAGGGTTATATTTTCAAATTGCTGCTAGTTATGGTGAGTGAAAAAACACGAGCAATAATCATATCATCCATATCTCCGTCTTCTTTTGGCACAGTATGTCCTCAGACCTGTCAAAAGTATAAAGAGATCGATACTTATGTTTACCTTAAACTGATTTATGGTGAAAACCTAGCCCTGAAAATAGCGTCAATCACGTCAGTTATGCTTAAATGGACGGTCATTAACGTTTTTCTGATGAGAACCATCAATTGAAACGATAATCTTGGTTAACCCTACATGAAAAAAGGAAGTTCATAGGTTGTTTTTTTTTCGAAGTGGTTGAGAATTCTATTCCAGAAACATTTCTTTGAGGTGTGCAAGTGTGACAATGATACATGTTTCAAACCGATTTGTCAAGAAATGAAAACGATAAATGGTTTGTCCTTTCAGATATGTTCCCATTTGCCTTAAGAAGTTCTAGCGCGTGATTTGAATCACTAACGACGCCAATTTAGTAAGGAATTATGCAAAAGAACACAAAAAAAACCAACATGGTTGCTTTTTTGCTTCAACAAAACGATGTTTTTGAAACATGCCAAAACTTAAATGTAAATCCTGGGAGGATTTAAACCTGAACACAGTCAAGAACTTCTAAAAATATGGACTGAACGAGCATCGCGCCATATCAGTCTGCTCTTGGTCATAACATAGCCACTTTTCGAATTAAAAATAGGAATGTAGATCTGTTCAATGAAATTTAGGCCATTTTTAAATTATTTATTTGTAAAATGGTTTGTTTCAAAGTTAAATGGTCAAGAGCCTGTGTAGCTGACCAAGGGCAGGCCGAAAATTCGATTTCATGTAATGTTACTACGTAACTTTGGACATGTCTCCTGAGTTCCCTAAGCATAATTTTGGGCACAAACTTGGCTGAGTTCACCTATTCAACAAGATTTTATGATCGCATCAAGTGCTTATTTGGAATAAAGTGAACGGTTTAGGAGATAAGAAGCTTCCGTTCGCAGTTTACATCTCTAGAAGTCCGTGACAGTCCATTTTCCTCAGGGATGAAAGTTCCTTCCAACCATTTCCATTTTTATGTGATACCTCGATTCAAAACTAAACCAAAACGATTTTTCGTCTACAGACATTAAAGACGCCACCCATCGATCATATTTTATGAAGGTCATTGTGGTAACTCAACTTTGTCTAAGAAATATGGAGATGACAATCCTCTTTTCTTAATTTCATGGTTATTTGCCTTAGAACGGTCCCATGAATACCGAAATTATCAATTATTCAATTATAAATACAATGCTAAATCTTTATGGCAGGGTGGAAAATTTTTTGTAAGTCAGTGTATAAGCATAAAATCTATGCATTTAAAGATAGTTAAAAGAACAAAATGCACAAATATGGTCAAAGCTAACTTGAATGGGTTGGCTCAGTTGGCTCATCTAGAAAAATATCCATACTTTTTCAGTTCTCGCAACCTCGATCAGTGTAAAAGACCACTTGGTTCTTAAATAGATAGAGGCCGTCGATGACAAATAGGTCTTGTTTCCGATCAGTGATATGAAAATGAAACTTGTGATCCGTTGAGTTGAAGACTCCAATGGAATGACATTCATTTACCATCCCAGCCATCCCATCCATCCCATGCATGGCTATCTCACTTGTTAGTCACGTCGAAGCATTCAATCAAGATTTATGGCTTCCACTTTGACATCCTAATACGCAAGTCAACATTGAGTAACATTATAAGTGTGTCGGGTTTGTTTCATCTCGGTCTGTCGTTTTGACATGAGAGTCATAATTGAATTCGAAGCCGCTTAAAGCTGGACTACGAGACTACGGTATGTATTAGATCGAAGCGGTGGCTTTTGACGCTTTCTGAGCGGGATTAGCACCCTGTCGTTGTGATTAAACAGTTTGACGGGTCTCTAACAAAAGGCTTATTCTAGAGTATGTACGAGTATGAAGGACCTGAAAGATTCCTTTCCGGTAGATTTCTGGAAACGTGGAACCAACTCTCAGCCATCGTCGTCTCGTACGTACAGCAATCGTGTCTGTTAGGACCAGTAATGACACGGTTGACGGCCAAAATGTGAGCCAATCACGTAACAATTTCATTGGCAGCCACTCTAATCACGATATTTACAATTTGGCCCATCAATCTTGAAATCATCAAAGTCCCATAACTTTGGCGCTCAACGACTAATGATCCATAATTTGGGAGCCTGCTGAAATTCGCCTACCTTCAATTCAGTCCTTCACTGAACTGAGCTGAAGGCCTGAGTAAGTTGTAAAACTCTCCGTCCGGACATTCTCTGGGCTGAGTCACACTTTGATTGATTCCAAGTGCTTGCCATTTCATTGGACTCACTAATACTTTGTTTCAATTCACTCTGACGGTAAACAGTAATTTAGATAAGGACTCAGTTTTAGATCGAATTGACGTTTGGTCAAATAAGGTTCGGCACCCCAACAGATCTCTTAGAGAATACGACTGTGTCATGTGGAGGAGAACCAACAGAAGATGGTTGGTCGATGACGTATTCGTTTAAACCATTTTGTTTTTCGGAGAGATCATTTGATCTTACGTTCATCTGAAAGAAAATTCGTGCTAGGAGATGTTTTGCTATCGGTCATTTTCTTTCTTTTGAGTCCCTTCTAGCCCAGGACTTCGCGAGAAATGGCTCGCACAGATATGTTACACTTAACGCGGTGTAATTGTTGGCCTGTATTTTAAGTATTGATCCCCTTTCTGTTAAAACTAAAAGATGTTTGTGTATTCTCGAGATGGTTAAGAAAATGAAAGATCAGGACAACGTTTGAATTTGATTTGAAATGTGGTGTTATTTTTGTGGGCATGGACTTGAATTTTTGTCCATTCGATGCCCTGTACATACCCTGGTTGATACCTGGTCCAAGTTGCAAGAAGTCTACCCTCTGGCCTAAGTGTTTGTTCTCGGTTGGTTGGCTGGTTCAATCGTTCTCGATCGAGAATGGATCGCCTGAAGAATAATGACTTGGAGTCTTGGAATTGAATTGAAAAGTCATCCATCATAGGTGGTAATGATTTCAAATGATTGGGGGTCTGTCTGGTCGAGGGAGTTGTTAGCACTCGTCAATTCTCGAACAGCCGACCGAGATGTTGTTTCCCCTTCAAGAGATCGTTAGTGCGACAACCAAAAACACATTTGTCAAACGAACCAATGCAGATTTAACGCCACTCAACCCAACCATGCTGGCAATTTCTGGCTCTGAACTCCAATCATCGAGGATATACTTCCATGTTCCTCGAATGCCTGCCAAATTCCAACCTCCACAAAGTGCGTGTGCACCATCAACCAAAAGCCAATTCAAATTCCCTGGAAGTCCCACTATAAAGCTACTCTTCCCGCGAGGGGGCGAATGATTTATGGCCTCTAATAAAGTGATTGCATTGTAAACTTCAGCTTAGCCAGTCTCTAAGAGAGCGTCAGGGTGTCCGTGAGACAGATCGTGCCGGATGAGCCGTCATCGGCCAATCCCGGTAGCCGCCTGGCTGTGCAGACTCATAATGAGTGAAGAGCTTGTGTTTAAACGTCACCACTCATGGCGTGTCCATTGACTTGTCGCCAAGACTCTGGGTGTTGTTGGAAAATGGTGGACCATAAACTAATGGTCCCGCGGAGGAGTGACGATCACCAAGATGACCAGGCCAGGGCATATACGTGGGGTAAGTATGCTACATACTTTTGGCACACATCCATGGCAACGGACACTAAGCAGGAAACAAGACGTCCTTCTTTACAAGACCGACATCGGCGTGTCAAAACAACAAGGCAGGTCAAGAAGAGGGGAATTCCTTTTGAGCCCATCCTGAGCATTCAAAGTCTTGACAGATGTAATTCAATACCTGGAAACTGGATCATCTCTGATACCGAACGATTGAAAATTCTCGATGAGCTTTTGAAGTGCGAACTTTAGTGCATTCAAATCATCAAACCCGTTCCATTGCTCAAGAGCTCTTATTGGAAAGTTCACTTAGACGATAGACTAATAACACCGCTCATGTGCAGCTATTTATTCTTAGATGATATTGATGCTGTACCTAATAATTAGACGCCCTTGTAAAGCACAAGAATGTGTCTCATCTCATAAGAGGCGTTGTTCTCGTACCTAGAATATCATCTCACTTTTGAACTATGATAAACCTTGTTTCTTTATGATGTCGGTGTGAAAGACATTTCCCTGAACTAGATGGTTAAACCAATTTTTTCCATACTCTACGTCATGGTGTGCTTGCAGGTCTTGAATCGGAACGACTATAAACGTATAAACTTACATGCCTAATAAATAATAAAGGCAGTTGCTGCCTTTGTAGAAACTAGACACATATTGGATATTCATGCTGTCCATCCCATGGTCTAGCTGAATGAATAGCATCCTAAGCTATGGTGTGGAAATTTTAACATCCTAGACCTTAAAGCCGAGGGATCTTGGCCCTGAAGTGGTCAGTTGCCCCTTCGATTAATGTCTTCGTCAACTGAGGTGAACAATCAGCACTTGCAAGAGGTATTCTTGTGTTCCTTAAAGGTTTACAAATAAGATGTTGTTAAAAGTCTGCGCCATACAAGTTTCAGCCTTCAAACCTCAACGAATAATGACGGTTGAGATCAAGTTGCATTTTATCAGCATTTGCCAACCCTTTTCAAAAATGTTAACAATAAGTATTCAGTAATAGTAATGGTGGAATAAGTATTCCACCAAATATTTAGACAACATAAAGAATTCATCCTCTGTTTGTTGCCCTCCTAGATAATAATGCATGCGAGGCTGAAGGATAGCTTGATAGATGGGCAATCATTGCCATTGAACTTTGTTTCCCAGTTGGTTGGTCATTTCCATGATTTATTGGTTGCTGAAGAATGACTTGATTAGTTCCACGTTTTCCACAGTTTGAGACACGTCAGAAACCGGAGCCCCAGCTGAGCTCCTGCTCAGGGTTGCCATACCATGCCTGACCGGAAAAAGGTAGTGCAGCACTGGACTGGCTTTCGTCATTTTAAGATTAATGGAATGCCTCAATTTCTCACCCTTTCTCTACCTTTCAGATGCTCTGCTCACCATCCCACACAAGAATGTCTCGCAACTCCAATCCGAATGGCAATCCTCGTTCTGGGCATTCAATCAAATCGAACTGGGCTGAGCAGATCAATATTATGAATGTTGATCATTTTTCCCATTGGCAAACGGACAGAAAAAAGAGCCAGCGCTCTTTACTGAGCTTCAGCCTGTTCTTTGAACTCCTGTACAAAACTTGGCGTAGCAAATCGCCATGGTCTATTGAAGATCGTTATTCACTCACCCTGGATAGCGGATACTAGCAGTTCAGCGTCCTAACAAGTCCAGTCTTAAGCAGTATATGGCAAGCTATTTTCCCAGGACTTCAAAATGGGTTGACCATATCAGCCAAATCTGTCATCAAACCTTTTGGTCTCGAATTTGTCAGCTCAGATTGGCCACAGAAGCTTGTCGATTGCTAAGTAGAATAGTGCAAACCCTAAAATCTAGGGATGCCTGGAAAGTCTGTTGGAATTTTGCGGCTTAACACATTTTAGAGTGGTGTCATAAACTTTTTTTGTAGCAGCAAACAATTTGCAATATCTTTTGCATGGCTCATGAGTTTTATGGTTGTGCTAAACTGCTAATGCTCTATTGGGTCATAAATTAGGGTTCCTTTTGAAACACAAGCCCCTTTATTGTCTCCGGCCATCCCTCGGGAGATTCATAAAGCCAGCAACAACAATGCAGGCAGACGATGCGCATTTTTCCACCATCAAATCACGCATCATATGAATTCAACCTTTCATATTCGAATGTATTTGTGAGTCCCTCAACCAGTGGGACTGCGTAGAACCTTGAAGCACTCTCAATTTAGAAGATCCGTCCCAACGCCAAAACTGCATTTGTCATTTCTCTCCACAGTTCTCGACTGATTTAGTGCTTCCACTCAGGTTTGTGGCGAGAAGTGCAAAAATTCACTGATTACCAACAAATGGCCACAGCTAAATGCCATGCATAATGATACATTCACACACGTACAAACACACGCATTCACTCACTCTGTTACTCATTCATATGTATGGATAGTTTATGGCCTCGCGTTCTTTCTCGGTTTGAGAGAATGTAATCCCAACTGTTCAGTACATACTACATATCTAAGACTTGAACAGTTGACTCGGTGGCAATATAGCTCAGAAGTAGCAACACCACTCACTACATGTGAGCAACGGCATTAAGCCTGGCTCACTTGGTTGGAAAGAGGAACTCATAAATAAAAGGCTAATGGTTATTTCTTCCCCATTGTAGCAACACTGAGGACGTGAGCAAGGTCTGCCATCTCGCCAAATACCAACGAGTTTGGCATTTATGGCGAAAAGAACTGACTCATGGACATGATGAGTTAAATGAGAGATGAGTGATGGCCAGACAGAAGACATCATAATCCAGATCATATGTTGTATGCCAAACAGTTATTGTTGTACATAGACGATAGCAAGTGGTTCTTTGAAGTTTAATGCTATTAGAGACTAGTCTCTAAGTGCTAACATCTGTCCAGGGTTGTCCAAAGACTTCGCTCAATTTTGACGCAGATGAAGGACCTAATGAGCCCATGACTTACTAGATAGACTTGAGCCAATGAAGGAGGCCAACTACGCAAGTTGTGCGATGTGACTTGCTACGTTGTGAGCCAGGAACGAGGACCATGAATAATCGAGATGTTTTGGAACCAGTTTCCACCAGCCCAGAGTCAAGCCAACCATTAATGCTCGGCGGCGACTAGAACGACCAGAATGGCGATTGGACATGTATATACACTACGTGACTACGTGTTGTAGACGAGAGGAGACATTAAACATATTTATGGGACGGCTAAATGCGATGGGTCCCATACATTTAGTTTCGGATGTTGTCGGATTGTTTTTCACGGCTATTCATTGCCCAAACCTATGACTTCACGGCGGGCTCGAGCAATTTATGATCTCGATATATACAGCACCCGACCACATTGTTTATTGGTTGGGAATCGATGCCTCTTAAGCTTCAAAATGTTCATCGCGTATAGGACAGGTAGGAGGAAGTCTTGTGATCGCACAAGCTCACATCTCGCTAGACAATTAGTCTTGTTCCGTGCTAGCGTGAGACAGATCCATCGTCGCTTCAGCTTCGTCGTCTCGTTTCCAATATGTATTTGCAAACAAAATCTATTGTGTTTGCACCGAGTCATTAGTATCACCCAAGTCCATCGATCAATTTCCTAATCTGTTACAGGACCAAGATCTACCACCACTACTACTACACTGTGGTGCTCGTAGCACTCCCATGAGTTATGATCTTCACTGGTTCAACTGAGAAGAGGCCATAACTCATACGGTCTGCCTCTTCACGGATGTTTTATTACAAAACTAACGCTTCACGCGCGCTTGGAAAGTTATGAATAAAATCCTGGTCCATCCTCAAATACCAAACATGTTGCCCCCCTCCCCCCCCCAAAGAAAGGGCAACTCAGTTAGACAATGGAAATGGCTGCTGTTGGCAGACTCCACGATCCTTCCGTGGTGACCTGAGTGAATCATTGAGTCCTCCTATCGTTAAAAGTCATTCATCATCATACGAACATCGCGTATAGACAGGGGGTCGACTCGTTCAGACACTCCTTCATGATATTGGGCGGATCCCTTGGGGGTCCATATGGGTTATAGCCTCATTCAATTCAATGACTTCACTCGTCATCAAAATTCGTACCGGACAACTTAAGGTTTCTGGAGGACCCTTAGATACGTAAATATGTGAGGCTCAGCCATTTATTTCCTCCGATTTTGTGGTAGTGTCTAGGGCAAGTACGGTTCACGTCCTTTAAGCGCCTTGTAACATCCGCTCATCTGACATAATGGTATCCAATGGCATCTCGGTTTGTGGTCAAGCATCTCCTAGCAATCTGAATCCCCTTGAAGGCAAACTCTTGATGTATGCCGTCAGTGTTGCCATAAATACATTTGAACTAGGAGCTTTCAGTGTCGCCAATGTACGTCTGGTCAAGCCATATTGAGCTATTTTGCGCTTGCTTCCCTCTCTTTCCGTTCAGAGATTCTGGGTTCTGCCTGTTCGAGCAGGGAGGAGGAGGAGATCCCGAAGTGAGAGTGAGCGAGTGAGTAAGAGTGTGTGTGAGCCTGTTGGCTTAGAGCCTGTCAGAAGGACTGAATTAACGAGCGTGTAGCTGTCGGTATATGTCACTGGCGACAAAGAATCCCAAGTTAAAGTCGTTCATCTTTCCAAATGTCCTTTGCCGACAACTTGTAGACTCAATGTTGATGATGCTTTCGGCTCAAAGCCCCGCGAATGGATTTTCAAAGCCCCCAGTCAGGGTTGCCAACTCGTAGTGAGGGGAGGGAGATCCGCTGGACGCCCGCTCAGCTCGTAAAACTGATTCGAATTGACCAACACTCGGGAAATCAATCATGAATGACAAATCACCGGGATTCCTGCTATTATTAGAACGATGGTGAGGGATGGAGGAATAAAAATCCAAGGATTATTTTCAACATTATTAGAACGATGGTGAGGGATGGAGGAATAAAAATCCAAGGATTATTTTCAACCTCCACTCCTGTCAGGGTCTCTTTCCAAAGATTGATTGTGTTGTGATAAACTTGGCTAAAGATCCATTGACTGCTTGATGGATTAAGAGAAAGAGGGAGAAAGAGAGACAGGGAGAGAAGCGAATGGGTGTATGCGTGTGAAGTGTAAGTGAAACAGAGATAGACATGGAGAGAGAAAAAAAATCACATAACGAGTGCCCCGTCGAGTGACTCGGCAGAGAAATAATTGTCCACTGACTTTGAAATTCTCTTTGGCCTAAGTTTAAGAGCGATCCAGCCGTGATGGATGAAGATCGATTCGTTGTCACTCAAGGTAAGATCCGATCAGAGACATCAGTTTTACAAGGAAGCCCCATTACTCCCAACTTTGGGTTTTAGAACGACGAAACACGGCCGATGCTCGAAGGACGCTTGAATGAATTCAAATTTTCTCCCCTCCAACCCCTAGATTTGCTTGGGATTGAACCGGCAAATAGAGCGAGCTCTTGGGATTTGTCTCACTTCCTATCTGGGACTAATAAATCGACTGGAACACGTCTGGGCTTTCCGTTCCAAAATGAATCGAGTGGAAATAAATCAATAGGAAAAGAAGACCTCTCCAAAACGGGTATCCAGATCACATTGACACTGCTTTCCAATTGGAATGATCCCTCATTCTTGGCAACACTGTGCCAATGAGGGGTTCCATATGGCTCTTGGAAGTAAACGAACAAGCTTGGGATGTCTGGCATATCGAATGGAAGGCAGGAACATTTTTATGTTAAAATATATCCCAAGAAATTGCTGTCCATATTTCTCTCTCCTCCTTTCAGCTGACATTCGGTATGGCTTTTCGGTGCCATTCAGCGGAGAACCCGCACTCCCCAAAACAAATAGCTTGCTAGGGTTTTTTTCTTCTACACATCGAACCGCCACTTAAAATGGATGGTCCCGAGAACCCGGGGACTGGGGGCCTCATATTGGTAACGGATGGAGATGTGCCAGAGTGTACCACGCACATCCACAAGCATGTACTCATTGTACATACTATAGGCGAGGGTGAAAGAGAGGGAGAGAGAGGTACCCTTCTTCGGGTATGCGGGTTTAATGAATATTCATGCCAGGACGCCATTACATTTATTGCACTTAAACTTGATAAATGACTCATAGAGCAAGATGAACAGAGTTCATTACCAAATCTATGAAGATTTGTGATCTCCACCTATGGTGGTTCTCGCTTGCCGGCAAATAAGCTCACATAATGGGTCATTAAAGGGCGTGTGATCATAATTCTTCACCTTCTCCAAGACAAGCTCATAATCATGGGGAGCAATGGACCGTCTAGATCTACTGTCTAATGTTTATAATATCATGCACACCCAGTGGAACCAACGATGAAGAAGAAGTCAAAGGCAACAGAGCTTCAAGCATTTAATCCTTGCCCAAGTTCGAGTACACGACAATGTATATATCGTATACTACATAGTTACTCTGTATCCGTAAGTGAGTGCACCCACCCACAGAAAAATGACACTGATGATCAATTTTGAGCATCGCTTTATGACTGCTTATCCATCCACCACTGACTATTACACTCTCGTTCCATGAAGTGTGTTTGAAACATCACGTTTAAAAAGACAAGACCCCTGTTATTGCATACTTTTAGGACGCTTGTGGCTCCAATACGTGTATCTTCAACCGTTGGAACCAGATTGAAGGTTAACTCGAGCAATTTGTCCGCATATTTTGACCGTTTCAACGACAATTTGTGGATGAGGTTTCTAGATTACCAAGTTGAGAGAACTAGTGATATGACGTCGCCAAGTACTTGAACCAAGCCCGCACTCTTTAGTAAATACAAAAACTCATGCTGTAACAACACATAAAGTGAGTCCGAGAGCTCTGGTTCTCTCCTTCTCCCTTGCAGTTCTATCTCCGTAGAGCGATATAGGAAGATTTATTTGTTCTCGTTGCCGCTATAACTTATTTCTGACACCCACAATGTGAGTTTTCCATGATTCACAGACTTGAGGGCCCTTAGATTAGCCCTTGAAACCCTGGAGGATCTCTGGAGTTAAGGTTCATAGGTTGATGGCAGGCAACTTCTCATAAATCGGTAAACCACGATGGACCTGAGATAAGGCAGTAACATTGCCGAACCCTACAATCCATCGATAGCAAGCATACATCTGTGGAGAGCAGGACTTGGCTCGTTTTCTTGACAAAGAGCTTTGGGGAAGTGGACGGCGAACAGGAGGAATAGGAAGAAGTATAAAATGTGAGCAAAATTTTCCGAAGTAAATCTTAGGGAAGTTGCAATTCTTCTTGTTTCGCTTGTGTTATTGGATGAAGAAGGTGGGCGAGAGTGAGAGAGTGAGCAAGCGAACGAACGAGCGAGTAGGTACACTAAATTTGGGTGCCACATTTACATACCATGTACATATGAGAGGTCATAAAAATAAGAATGATGGCCCCTGAAATCACAGGGGACAAGCTAACAAACAGACGCGAAGAAATCTTATTGTACATCCGTAAGGGCACAAAACGAATGAAGTTGTTGAGAACATCGTCGTTCCTAACATTTTTGGAACATTGATCCAAATCATCATCATTATCGTCTCTTTTCTCTCTAACTCTTTCTCTCGACATGATGTCCAATTCTCACCCAATCTGACACCCGTGGTTATTAGCACAAAAGGAGTGTGGCATGTTGATCTTTTCAGCTCAGGTTTCCTTCCCATCTTTGTGCATGTGGATTGCCACACAGGAAAAGCCGTGTTGAATGAAGTCTGCTGATCTTGAAAGTGAATTTGGAACTCTCACCCATGGACTGAAGCTTTCAGGGCCAATTTCCAGGAGACAATCGGATATTAATCATCGAGGTCCATTCTCCTAAATCACTTTATCTTTTTCTCATTCGTTGGCGTTGCATTGGCTTAGAAAGAGAATGAAAAAGGAGCACTGAGAGAGAGAGAGAGAGAGAGAGAGAGAGAGAGAGCATTCACACAGAACATTGTGGAACCCACATAGTAGAACTAGAACCGAAAAGAGAAAGACAGAAGGAGAGAGATGGAGCGCCCAGAAGAGCTCAGGTCGATCCATCTTGCCATAGGTCCATTCGCTCTCTCCGTTAATGTTCGGGAGATGATAAATTATGGCCCTTGACCCGTCCATTTAGCCAGACAAAGTGCCTAATACATCCTTGCTTTGTTATGTACATCAACATGGCACCTTCTTGCATTACGGTGGAAGCCGGCAGCCGGCAGCTAGCCCCCGAATCGCCGACCAGACAGCCGGACCCACTACGAGATAGATTTCATTCCATTTTTCACTCATCCATCTAGCCTCAACTTGGCCGACCTCCTCGCCAACGATCCCATCTCGCCATTCCATTCCGATCCGGCTTATGGAAGAGCCAATGATTAATGTTGGTCGCTCTTGAACTCACCAAGATCCCCGAGGACCAACTAACTGAGGCACGAACGAGCACCCAGGACATGTGGAATTCGAGGGAGTCACAAGTGCAACATTGTTCCAATTGTTGGCCTAGTGTACAAAAGAATCCAAAAAAAACTGTCTCTCTCTCTAAATTGGGGGTGGTGCCTGACTGTGAGAGGGAATTCTCGTAAGGCTATGGATATGCTCAAAGGAACGACCATCTTGCTTACAGTTTCGGATTTCCCGACCAAACTTTACTTCCCGGGAAAGAAAGATTCGCGAAACCCCCAAAGAGCGGATTTGAAAATGTTTTTTATACCCATTTGAATTAAGCATCAATGAATACAAAAATAAATGCCTTCCGCACAAATCATACAAAAAAAGAACAAAAAAGGATTGCTGTCCCTCAAAGTGAGCTTTAAACATACATAGAATTTTAATTCAGCTGATGTTGGGCTCAATCTTTGCTACAAACTTGGCTGAGCGATCAAGACTTATCTCGGTTGATTCGAAAATCTTATGCCCAACAGGTTTGCAATCTGTTTTTCTGTCAAATTCTATGCATTTCTCATGCCTTTACGTTACTAATTTCCCTCCTGATCACAAGGCCTAGCTCGCAGCTCCCGTTTTTGTGACTCTACTCAGTTCTGGAGCCGATTATTACAAAATTAAGTGTCTCCAATGTTGTTTTAATTCCCTCCGCAAAAAAGTGCTTGAATGATCGGAACAGAAGCAGTTACATGGTCGATCATGTCCCTTGAATCTTAAAAACTAGTCAAGTTTCATGATCTTGGATAGAGTCAAGTACACTTTTTTGTCTGCATATGTTGGTGCGAATGACCACAATTTGCAATGAATTCATCCAAGGATTCCATACACTTTAGATAAAGGTTAGAAACATATTGCAAACAGGAGCATTGGCAATCAGGGAATGTCTGAGTTTAATCGTTCTCACTCGATTTACAGACAAAGTATGTTTCAAAGAATAGTCGAGACAAATATTTCTCGGGAAAGTGTCTCGATTCAGATTTTAGACTATTTCCCGGGATTTCTTGGTCTTGCTTTCCGAAGAACGAAATTCCTATGCACTCACTTGTTATCTGAGCAAGACCAAAGTCATTTCATCAAGGGTCAACAGCGTATATAAACTTTGATACATTTTAGATTCATTCAGGAATCAACAGAGGGCGAAAAGAAAAAAATCAAGGATTTTATGCAGCTTACTTTCCCTAGAACATCAATGGTAAAGAACATATAAAAAAAAGCTGAATTACCCATTCCAGGTTGCCAATGCTGAAGCACCTTAGAAGGTATGTAATATTTGGATAAACAAGTTCGACCAACGGCAATCTTGGGTGGTTAAAAGCGTGGAATATGTTTGGCAATGACGGAGTGGATGTAACACCAGTCCGACTTTCTAGTGGGGAGCATGAGTGTGTCAGAGAAGATTAATGTGCCCATGATTTTTCCTTATATAACTGGTCACTTGAGTCTCATTTCTCTTCGTGATTCACCCCACTACACACGCTCACATATCGTATAGATCCACATTCAACGCCAAAGGGGGTGAAAGAGAGTGAGTGAGAGTGAGAACCCAAGGAACGAGCAGGAAAAGAGGCATGCTTTCCATTCCTCGGTTCCACTTTTTCACCCAAAGTAATTTATCGCCAGTTCCCAATCATTTAGAGCGTCTGTCGGGTAGAGGGGATCATGTACGAGTGTGAGCATTGGATGGGCAAGCTCCAATGTGGTACTGTCCCTCGGATGAGCCAGCCAAAGAACCTTGACATACTACGTACGATCGGCAGAGGTAATGCCTCAATGCAATGGACATTTGACGGTGTGAAAAGTCAAGAACAGCGCTGAAAGAGATGACCCAGCGATGCTCTTTGACTACTCGTCGAGTATTGCCGAAGATGAAAATGAGGGGAATGCGAAGAAGAAGAACAAGAGGAGTTGGAGGGAACGAGCTTGAAATGGATTCAATTTTTCATCGTTGTGACTTTACAGATGTCATCTCATCTATTCGGCTGAAAATTTCTGTTTGCGCAACGTTGGTAAATTTGATGTTTCCCCTTCTGAGAAAAGGAGATAAATTGTTCACAAATATTTCAAATGGAGCTTGAATCCTTTTCACTGAAGACCTGCCATGTCTCTTACACTTGTGAAATTGAACTTCAAAAACTCAATTACAACACTTATCGATTCTGTTAAGCTGCGTTCTATTGGCTCGTCCATTATTGAATGGGTGGAATGATTTCCAAGTTACAAGAGTAGACCCACCGATCAAATATGTCTCGTTTGTCGAGTGAGCTTTGGGGTCCCTAATGGCCCACTCATAATCCATGAGCGTCTAACCAATAACATATGGATTCTTGGTATTCCCGGTGACAGCGGTGATTATTTACTCCCATTACAATTGTATATGGGGACAGCTTCTTTTTCATCGGTCAATCACACGGTACCAACTCCTCGAACTGGAGCCTCACACATGGACAGCATTTTTCAGTAAGCCCAGTGAGAACTTTGCCTTTAAGACTTAGCAAATGGCCTATCAGTATGTGTACTGAATTTTTGCACTCAACTAAAATGAAAGTGATGGATTGTCCTTTTATTTCAAACCAAGTCATATTTATCGATTTTTAGTACTTAGGTTTTGTTTACAAACAAGTCAAGTGCATTGAAAGTTACATTACAAAATGTAAACATTATGAAGGAAAGTGATATAAGGCTGAGCCCATCATCTATTCTGCTTGCTGAATCCAAATGAAGGATTACCCAAAACGTTGACGGGATCATCCAAATCAATGCAAAAAGCTACAAGATGTGTGCTGGCAAGAATTTTAACTTTTGAAATTGCCAAAGTGGGACTTGTCCAGGCTAGCCATAAACCATGGAATAATAGAGACACACTTTAGATATGAAAATGCTTCATGTCATTTGCCATACATGTATTTGTTGTGGATGGAAAGTCCACGAAAAAGTCATAAAAGTCCTTATTTGGCTCAAGAATGGGACGTCCTGGGTATGTCCTTTTCCACGTGGACAAAATATTGGAGAATTTTTGTTTCCTTTGCCACCACCCAATAGAAATATGTTGCGATCAAGGAAAATTCTTGTGATGGAAAGTGACCAGCGTGAAATTTAGCCTTAAGGCCCCAATCCACAACAGGCTATTCCCATGGGGTGTATCAAAGATGGTCAACAAACAGTTTAGCCGATCATCGCCCTTTGAGAAAAAGCTAAGTAATTCTGGATGATGTATTCAACTTATGAAGAGAACAATTCTTGAACCGTAGGTGGGAATTATTAAGGCTGTTTTACATGAGGTCAAAGATGTGTGAGGCCACACAAATAGCGAAATTGGGATTGAACTAGTTCCTTACGAAACAGGCCGACCACTTGGATGACTTCCTAGACACCCATGGGGGAATTATGTGACCTTGCCAATATGGGCCCCTTGTTTAGGAAAGATCAATTTAATATTATAGGTCAAGATCAAGGACCTCCATACCTAAGTTCAGAAATGCTGTCCCAACATTTTCAAACAGAGCTTCAAATAACAGGCTGACGAAGTTCAGAAATATGGAGAGTTCGACTTTAAAAAGCAGGATTCTCTAAAATAAAAAAATAGAAAGCTGGAATTCAGGTATCCCTATAAGTTTGCCTTAACACATAGGTATAATCATAATGTCAATATAATTGGAAACGTTTTGAATGGTGAAATTACAATACACAACATAGCATTGGAACATGACAAATATCTTGATCCACTGTGGTTTTGAGCATGTTTAAAGAGACGTCCAAGGATTGCCAACGCTCTAATGTCTCGGTATACTGAAAATCAATGGATTTCAAATTCAATTTTCAATTTTGCATTTGGGTCCTTCTCATGGTTTGTTTCACTTGGAATATCTGTCGCCAAAAACGCTCTCATCCCCGGCAAGTCATATGTACGAGACACAATCCGTAGATATTGGCCGAACTCGTCATCATTACGTGGATGTCCCCTCAGTTGATCGGTCCCCTCCAACCAATCATAATCAATCCTAGGGCCAAATCACGATTCAGTCAGAACAATTGGGACTTATCGATGTACCAAGATGGTCGGGTAGGTCTTCTTGTGTGGTTCCAAGAGTTTCCTCCATTTTACCATGAGTGTCCTATGTACAGTGCCGTACAATGGACTTGAGTACGGTAGTATGGAATCATTTGACAAGTCTTTTGTCTCGGCAAGTCATTTGACTCATTCCTGGATGACGTTGTGGTTAGAAATGCACTTTTCCATGATTGATTCCCATCATTTGTTCAAAGCGAAGAGCAGCTCTTCGTCGTCGTTCTTGTTCTCCTCCTTCCCTTCATCTTTGGGATTGCGCAGATCGATGGTCAACCACGATAAGAATCCCCAATAACTCAAGCAGGTCAGGCCACGCACATGGCCAAGAGATCTTGGAAGTCAATCCCAATGGTTAGGCTTTTGACAATGATCATGACATGACAATAACTCATCAGAGACCATGAAAAAAGCGCCACGAAACCTTCCGAAGCCCGCTCCAGTCCATAATGGTTGGAGATCGTTCGGCTTATTGC
>NC_081449.1:595376-595470 GCF_007210705.1 Tigriopus californicus
GCTCGTTTCTAGGGCAAAGTTGGAAGGGGGGAAAGTGCCAACGAGTCGGAAAGGTCTCATATGAAAACCCCTTTTTTCTAGTAGGGAGAGTTTG
>NC_081449.1:595507-673936 GCF_007210705.1 Tigriopus californicus
TTGGGCCCCTTTTGGGTTGGCTAAAAAACTGACAGTAATGAAAGGTTAGTCAGACCGCTTACAAATTCCATCTGATCACTTAAACAAGTCCAATCCCATTTCGAAAAAGGTACTCGTTTCAAACGAGCTTGCTTGATGGATGATGCCGTTTGGACAGTTCAAGACAGCCAGGGTTAATTAGCATAGTCGAAATGGCCAAATCGTGACGAGACATCTTGATTCTTTCACGGCCAGACGTTGGGCTTAGGCCAAGCTCATGATCGAAACGAACTCAATATCTACAAGATGTAACATGTATAATTCATACTACGTACTTTTCTAGGAAGGAATATCAACCTCCCGGGGGCCAATACATATTGCAGTTTTGGAAATGTTTTCGTGAGGTGGTGGGGGTTTGGTTGTTGGTTTAATAAAGCGCCTATTTATCAAAGTGTCAACTTTGGCTAAATTTATCACAGATGACGCGAATGACAGGCGAGATGATAAAAAGTGCTGCCTCAGAAAAATGAAACAAATGAGAGGGGTGACACTGTTGTTCCTTTTGACAGCCATGGCAAGATGTATGGAGGTCACAGACGCGAGAATCCTCCTAGATGGAAAACTTATCGTCTATTTCCTTTGGAAAAATGATTGACGTGATGATAGATTCGCCGCATGAGAAATTAGCGAAAGAAAAAGAAAAACTTAGCAGATAAAAATTAGATAAGGCTAATTTTATATCATCACTTCCAACTCATCATACGTTCACGTTCATTCAAGCATCCTTTCTTTCTGAAGCCGATCAATTGGAACTGGAGACCAGGAATGCTGAACGGGCCTCTAAGCTGCAAAATCTATGGTTTGTGGTTGGTGTTGTGAGTTTATGGAGCCACATCTTCCACAGCACATTATTATTATGATGAAGCAAGAGTTAGTCATAAAAGTGAACAAAGACGAAGTCCATTGACCCAGCAGGAGACCTCATCGATCATCGTGGAAGTAGCAAGCACTGAACTTAGACACGTTTTCATAGTAGCGCCGTCACTTTGCCATTGAGACGGGTTTCTACGGCAAATTCTGGTCACCCTGATGTTTTTACCCTCAACAAGAACATGTAAGGGATTAACAGTGGACGTAGATTGAAATGCATGTGTATTCAAAGTTCTGGCTTCACCTTTTTTCATAAAATTGAAACTAGTGCATCCAATTGGAGCCCTCTATTTGGAATTGCAATACATTTCTTGGAAATTGGAATGAGGATCAAAATTAGAGTGTTTTGAATATGCACTCCGCGTGAGTGTGTTGTTTGTGTCGCCAAGTAAGTACTGGGCTTGGCACCGAAATTAGCGATTAAATGGTGCACCCTGGCGCCTCTCACGATTTCTGACAGGATTTTAATCAAATTTTGCTATTTTTTTTTCAATGTGACACCATATCAACTTTCGAACATGCAAACCCCGCGACCCAACAGAGTATAATAATGTACATGCAACTTCGGATCATAAAACGTGATTTGATCGGCTCGTTTCTAGGGCAAAGTTGGAAGGGGGGAAAGTGCCAACGAGTCGGAAAGGTCTCATATGAAAACCCCTTTTTTCTAGTAGGGAGAGTTTGGACGTTATCTGATGCATGATGTTGGAAAAATGTGCTGATCTCATCCATTGAGCTGGTTGGTCTTAGTGCATCCATCAATCTTCGCCTTTGACATGCGTATCGACGGGATACGACAGGGCTAACTACACGTTCGTTCGTTCGCTCGCTCGCTCGTTTTTCGGTCCCGGATTTGGGAGAAATATTACACCCTGCATGAGTTCTAATACAGAGAGAGGTGTAACAAACCCCTGGCTGGTTTCCACTGTGAAAGAGAGGTGTTATAAAGTGATTTCCAGTCACTCCATAATATGCAGCCACAACGGAAATGGAACTTCAGGGTTGCCACGGGGCAATACGAAACCAAAGCGAGCGTTTGGATCTCCTTGGCAAAAGCGTGCGTTGCTTAGCCCAATCTGAGCTCTGGCGGGAAATACTAACGAGCCACCCCGAGCCAATAAATTAGCCAACACGGTTTATTGATGCGTCAGGGAAGCTCATCAGATAACGAGCCACTTGGGCGCCCTGGCTGTGGCAGGTTCGGTTCACAAGCCCTCCGAACGACAGGTCTTTGAAAAATGATTATTAACAATGCGATTAGATGCATTGTTGGTAATTTGTCTTGTATTGTTGGAAGACAGATTATGGAACTAAATCATGGGAAAGCCTCGAGACAATTTCAACACATTTGAACTTGACACCATCAAAGGTATCGAACATGGCGATCCATGGAATTGCAGGGAAACATGTTGTGTTTCTTTCCTTCCACATAAAAGACGGCGAGTGGAATTTCATTAGCTTTTTGTTTTTCAGTCCAGCGATTTATCTTCCTACCAGTTAACGACACTTTTCACATTTTTGTTCCCTCTCTTGGTGTAGTGCTTGCTAAGCAGACCACTATCAACTGCTCTGTCTACTATTACCGTAACTGCCACCACTACTTATACTACCATGGCCGCTTGCATGCATGAGGATTGGATCCGGCGTACGTATTCTGGCAACTCCCTGCGAGCTCCCAGGGTGTAATGGTGTTGCCATCGGCAGGAGGTCCCCAGTTCGAGCCCCAGAGCCGACGTCTGTCAAAGCGACACAAGTTCTCATTAGCAGTAAACTTAATATATTGGGAGTTCTCTCGAAAACATTTCAAGCTGAGAGCTTAATCTCCTCTCCTTTCCAGTCAAACAGGGTTTGTGAATCGACGAATCTACGCCAACGCTGTGGAAAACAATGCTCTTTCAATCAACATTGGTGGCTTGTATAGACGGAGAGAATTAATTGCCAATCAAGGAAGTAACTTTTTCACTTAAACACATATTTTGGACATCCTACTGAAATGATGATATTTGTGTATTTTTCCAACATGGAACAAGTAGAGAAATGTCTTTCGTCTCAGGATCGAATATGTAGCTAGGCGGCTCAGTTGGCTCATGTGCACGCACTTGTGAAGGGTCGGTCGGTCGGTCGGCTTCTCTTTTGAGCCTCTCGAAGCTGCCGACGAACTCGTTGACTTGTTCGTGAAGTCAAAGGAAGCTGGAGAAGGAGGCGACACGCTGCTGACATTCCAAATGTTGGAAACAGACAGAATGAAAAATTATTCTGTTTAGTTCCTTCGCACACTGGGATTTTCAATCCGCTCCAGCTCCCACGTGTCCGGGCATCGATCCTTGCGGGTCGAGGATCGATTCTAAGCAGTGCACGCCTCGAGGAATGATTTCGTGTCGAAAGTCAGAATTGATGTTAAGACAAGAAGGAGGCTGTTGAGAGTTCTCGTCGGTTGCGACCCGAGTGAGTGAGTGAGGGGAAGTAAATGACCATAAGACATGAGACTGATGGCCATCAATATTTCTTCTCCGAAATTGAATTCTAGGGATGTCTTCCGCGGTAGTGGCAAGACAAAACATTACTCAAGATCCCCCCCGAAACTGAACCTTCTCGAGATGTTTCTTCTGGGACTCATTCGTCGTCAGGTTTGCGGGAAATAACTACTGATAGAACAAACTTCAGACTGGTTTCGATCAGGGTAACAGTTTAACAGTATACATACATTGTGTTGACTGTCAACTGGTTTGGCACATGATTTAGCCCTTTCCCCTTCCCCCTCATATTTCAAGCGTTTAAATCATTTCCCTTGTTATGTCATCATTTATTGCCATTATTTCCTCTTGGACTGTCGTGGGCTCAGCCCACTGCCATTTTTCCATCTAATTTATATGAGCAATTATTTTCAGCAAACTGGCAGTATTTCATTGGACAGAGAGAGTTCTCCCAGAACCTCATCAGATATGGAGATATTTTCACATCAATTTCAGGAATCCCTTCGTTCTAGGCGGATACAAAGAGTGATTTGAGAACACTTTTCCCAAATGACTTGATTCGGCAGCAACAGCAGGAGCAGGTGGATCAGAAGGACATTGAAAATCTCAATAAAATATACAAAGAGTTTGATTATGAGCCACCTTAAAGAGGCTCAGCCTGTGATCATATCTGTGCCACGCACAGTGAATAATAATGCCTTTATGTCACGCAAGATCTCCATTCTATTCATCATAATCTATCAGCGCTGTTAATCAAGTCGGGACTCGTCGTTCACGTTTGGAACCACCTTAACATGGGCAACACAAGAGCCAATTAAACCTCTTCATCAAAGCTTCCAAAGATTTTATGGCTTTCAATCGATTCAAGGCAAGATTTAAATTCGATTCTGGACGAAATTCACGTTACTTTCTGGATTGCTCAATATGGTCACACTTTTTGCTCTTCTTAGCCACTAGGCATATGGCTCAGTTTTAACAAAATTAAAATGTAGGAAATGGGGTAGTGTAAGAGATGGCAAAGCTTGTTCACTCTCCGGCAAGTGGTTTTTAAGATCCAATCAAGTGGGGCAAGTCTCTATTTGTTCACTTTAATGTCCTTCTGTGTTGCAGTGGTCGTAGGTTCTTTCCCGATCAGGGACAAACGATGGAGATAGATAAATAAGGAGATAGAGGGGAAGAGAGAAAGAGAAAGAAAGAGCGTATATTGTACGTACGTTTAGGACAGAAGAAAGGGAGAAGGAGGAGAAGGGAGGCAATTTTGCGACTGTGGAGTTTATTTTCTCGTTGGCAATTTTCTTCTCCCATAATATGGCCTTGTTAATGGTCAATAAATTAGGTTCAGGACCAACTTTAGCTCTGACATTAATAATGTCCATTTATTTGGACCTTAATAAACCTCCCCTAGAATTGTTGTGTGAGGGGCGTGTCTGGCTAAAGGCGAAGCTCCAAAACAGGTAGGTCCGTATGAAAGGTTTGAAATGAAAGGAGGGTGACACCTTATTTGCAAGGCAGTGCGAGAAAAGTATTAATAATCCTGACAGGCCCCCGGCTCCTGTTCATCAGTCTTGGACTACAAACACTCCAGTTCAGACTTCACGAGTGATTTGTGGTTCAGGGAAAGAAAATTGTTACCTAATGAGTGGGCCTACCTTCAAACTATCGTGGTAAATTCGCACTTGTATGTGGACCTACGCTCCGAGAACACCACAGGGCCTCCTTTTGGACGACAAAATGGCAAAATGGCAAGTTGACAGGGGCCATGATTAATTTGGACCTGATACAAAAAGGATTTCAAATGAAGGGTAATCAATTACAGCCCGAGTTCGGTGCAGTCATCAATGAGTCTTAGCTTGACAAGCATGGCATTACTTCTTTTCCTGAAACCTTTTGTCAGGGCTTCCCTCCCAAAGATACTGGCAGACGGAGGTGACCCTTTGAAAAGTACAGACGACTCAACAATGGAGGACTCTGCTCCGTTGGCAAAAACTGCGCCTCTTTCAAACGTGTGAAAAATGCTGTAGTTGGTTGGATACGTGGAAACTGCTCTTGAGGGGCATGGCAACCCTGGTTGGTGCCTGTAATAGAAGTTCCCATTGCAAATGGCAGCCGCGTTCCTTCCTCGGTATCGGTAGGAGAAAGAGAACGAGGACCAGGAGGACGAGAACGAGGGGGAGGCGTGCTTGAAATGGCAAAAAGTGATCGATTGAAGTAATTAATTTTAATGGCAACGTAAACTGAGCCATATATCAAATCAAATACCTTGGAAGAGGAGGATAAACTACCTTCAAGAGCTCGGTATTATGTCAAGAGCGTGAAAAATGTGATTTTGTGTGTTCTATTTTTAAATTATGGGATTGGGAAAGAAAACGAATCGAGGTTGTTGTTGTTGTTGTTGCGGTGTTGGTGCACATGTGCGTCTAGTAATTAATCGTTTGTTGCTCGCTTAAGCCGTTCTCGTATGATTTTAATCAACTTTACGCTCCCAAGCACGCAAATGAGAGATTTTAAAAATATTTAACAAAACTTGAGGCTCGACTTTGAATGTATTTTCATGGATCTCTGCAATCTGAACTTGTCGACTGGGTTTCAGGCTTGCCACATTTTCCAGGCTTTGGAGCCAACGAACAACGAGTAGTGCCTTCCCAGCCCACTTGATTTATCGTGGATGAGTTGAAGTTGATACCCTTCTCGTTCACTGCGTTGTGTTGAGAGCAAGGAACGGGCTCTTAAATGCAAATTGGCTCGTTCTTTCTCTCAGGGCAGGATTGGCCCTTACCATTTGACAGATCGGTGTCGTAAAACGTCAGCTAATTACACATGTAACCATTTGGTGCCTGCTTATTAGTCGTTTGAGTGCCTGGCCACTTCGGTTGTCTGGTCTAGACCCATATCTCATTCGCCTTCCTACTCTTTGTGCATGTCTATGACGAGTACATTTCTATTAGGTGCTCTCTTCCCACACTCGGTAGTTTTCAGGCATTGCCATAGAATATATGACCAGTTATTAAGGCTTTATTCGCTTTATGACTTGAGCATTGCTTTAAACGAATGAGAGACATAAATTTGCCGAGAGCCACAGACATGTTTCACTGAGAGATGAACACGACCAGCACTCACGGCCAGCCTGAGTTAGACAGAGCCATTCCAAAGCCCTTCTTCCGAGCTATGGGTGGTTATGCTTCATCTCTGTTCTTAGATCTATGTTTCAGAAACAAGTTAAGTTATGACTGCCATAATTCAGAACCGCCCTGGCCAATTATTATTATCGTTATCTCAGGCAAGTTTCGAGTAGAAAAAGGTTCTTCAAGTAATAGGTCATTCCGTTTGCGTTAAAGTCCAAGGCGGCACGTCCATTTTTGGGATGGTTATGGACCTCCGACATTTCAACTTGTCAGCACTTCAGACACCACTTTTTTCAACCCAGGACTTTGTGCGATAACACTTTTAGGGAAAAGGTCTCTGACATCCAGTTTTCCTTGGGTTTACTTCAAAGTTTACTTAATTGTTTGGCTTTTCAATGGTTTCATGACAACGAGAGCGATAGAGATAGGGAGGGAATAAAATGACATTTATGGACCGTCATTAAAAATAAGGTGGTCTCGTAGGAAATCGCTTCACTGAATTGTGTCGTGTCTCACGTTTCCGGCCAGAGAGGTAAGAAGAGTGACAATTGAGAAATCCACGATCAAAGACAGACAAGTACAAGTTTCAACTTTTTCAATGGGGTGTGTTGTTACTGGAAGACGGTTCATTCTTCTGGCTGTTTTATGTTCTCCATTGGCTATGCTGTTGGCTTAATGATATCATTTTCATGGCAGTGGGTGTGAATATCCTTGTCAAAAGGTTTGGAGTGACGAGACAGAATCGAAAATTGGTAGACCAAGCAAATATTATTTCTGAAGCGGGATGGGAGGGTTCCTGGACATTGACAGTGCTTCTGTAAATCGAAAATATATTGAAGAAGAAGACATTCAATATGATGGCCATTATTTGAAAACTTATTAACGCTTGGTCTCCGACCATGTTGATGATGATGACTCAGGAACCACGGATTCAAAAATGTCTGTCAAACCTAAATACAACAACTGTCGGGAATTTTACGTGTGTGTTCCTTTGGAGCGATAAGTGCTCGTCAAATTGCCATGTTTGTCAACCTAGACTTCCAGTTGCATTGAAGTGCTTCTTGGGTAATATATATTACAAAGGATAATGGGGTCTTCCAAGACTGAAATGGACTTTTTTGCCCTCCAAGGACTGAGGAGCCACTCGGGGGAACTTGAAGAAAGAAGTAAATTGATAACTAAGTTAAAGCTAGAACGGAGGAAGTACGACGCGTGGGCTGGCTTTCTAGTTGGTGGGCTGACTGACTTGGGGAGGTGTCAATTCGCTTTTGTTTTCTGAAAGTAATTGTTAGCTTTCGCCCTGGAATAGTAAGTGTCGATGTTTGTTTTCTTTGCATTCGAATGACAGCTGAACTGACAGGGCCGAGTTTCATGTTGATGACAAAAACAAATGCACTCCCAAAGAACCGACCAAGTATCTCCACGGCACCACGCTTAACCGATACTAATCAGTAATCACTATCCAATCACAACTCAACCTCGACATATTGTTATTAACGGTCATAACTCGGGATGTTTTGTGGTGTCCAGTTAGCTCATTCTTAACATTGATTGGGAATCAAAAAAAAAGCTCAAGTTCATAAGTTTTGGTCGGGGTGCTGTGTCAAAAAGCCAATGTTAGCCATCCATGTAGGTGGAGTTTACTGAAATTGTACCTACAGTTTCATTGTCAAAAATGACCTTTTTTTATCAAATGCGTTATGGCACCGAACTATTGTTTGCTTTTTAGTTGCAGCAAATCATATTTGTTTCTCTCTACATAAACGGCACTATGTTCGATTACTTGAAATCTAAACTTAAATCGTCGGGTTGCTTTTTTCCCAAGGTTACATTAGGCTTCAAATTTCCCGTGAGTTTTTAGCTTCAATCCGAGTGCCATATTTGTTATTCTATTTACTCGTTTTTGAGCCGTCTCCCATGACAAGGGAATGAAGCAGAGGCAACTTGGGAACGGTAGACAACTTTATTGGTTCGGTCACAGTTTCGCAGACATGTGTCAATCAAAGCACACGCAACAATCAGGCCAGTAAAAAACCGAATTGAAGACAAGTCATGAGAGTGGAAAATGTTCGAGTCCCTGCAATTGCTGTTACTGGCGCTCAAATCGCCTGACGTGGTTCATGTTTAATCGGAAATACGGACAGTCATCGTCCAAATGAATAGGCCGTGTTCATGCACCGATTACTACAATAGTACCAACCCACCCGCGCCTACCTGGATTCCACATCATCATGTTTCGGTTTTTCTCAAATTGGAAAACTTTTCGACCAAACTTGGACCCGATGTCCGAGCAAGGGCAGGCGAGGAGAGCTCACCTCACAACCCACAATTAGCCTAAGTCATCACTGGGGTGTCAAAAGAAAATAGGCAACTTGCACAACTCGTCAAAACTCTTAATTTTCTTGGATCTTGCAATTTACGGGAGCCAGGAGGGCCAGAAGGACTGGGCTTCCCCTCCCCCCCCCTTTCTGCTGCTCCTCCTCCTGCTCCTGCTCCTCCCTCTTGTTCCAGCTAGCTTGTTCTAGCGAGCGAGTGAATGTGTTCGCCTGTCCTTTCCTGTTGCCTGCTGTCAAGCCTTGACACTCAAATCATAGCAATTCCAAGTTCCAATTTCAACCTCAAAAACTTTTGTCCCAAACCCTCTTCGTTGTCGTTGCACAAACCCAGGCGTTCAAATCCTAGTAGTCACTCGAGCCGTGAGTCGTCTCATGCGAAATGTGTGGAAAATTAGACATTGGCGCCACTAATCAATAGCTCTAATGCACATTATTGCCTCCCTTATTTTGAGAGTCGGCCAAGAATTACTTTAGCTTCGATTGCTCTGAGGTGGCTGGACGAAATTGTATATCTAATCTGGCCCAGTTTTCTCATCAAATGATGCCAACTGCTCTCCATTCCCAAATGCAAGGACAAGAAGGTGTTCTCTACAGTCTATCAATAAATATTGGAGCTGTAAAGCATATGGCTGAGTTCAAGAAGGTGAGAGCCGCGAAGTACATCCGATTTTGTTCCTTGGACAGTCGTAAACTAAAACCAACGCTCGCGGATGAAAGTGATCCATGATGAAAGCAAGTTGAAGCAGTTTCAATTTATGTTATCGACATGCCGTTTCATTCCATCCATTCATTGTTGGTTGTTGGTTTCCTGGCCCTAACGTGTCGAGTTGCTGGTGAAAGTGGGTGGTAGCTCACTTGTCAAGAGGAGGAGAAGCAAGCCAGCTCGACGAGCGTTGGCGAAAGAGCAAATTGAAGAAATGTACGTCTTGACAAGCAATGTCTTGTTCAATTCCACGTCCCCAACTTCCTTTGTTCTCGGAACCACGACGGTGTTCGAAAGGCCAGGCTAGAATTACATGCAAATAATGACGTGGTGGTGGTGGTTGCTTGATGTCGTCCGTTCAGAGGCTCCGAGGCTCAGAGCGAGAAGCGAGTCTCCGTTGAGTCTCTCTCTGTGCGTCAGTATTGCACTTAAACCATCCCTCTGACAAGCAAAACAAGCGTAATAGAGTGGGGTGTCATCTCGGGTGGACTGATTTCCCCCGCCTCCATACAACTTGGATCAGAAATATTCGTGATCATCTTGAGGTGTTTTGGCGCCAAAAAGCTCTAAACTTGGACGGAGCCCAACGCCCACTCGTCACTCCTCGGATGATGAAGGCAGAACAGAAACGCCAGCGTCAGGTCCATTTTGGCATGACTGCTGCCTCGCAAATCAAACCGCCAATCCTGCTGGACCAGTTCTTGACATCAGCTGATGGCACTTCGCCTTTCTTCAAGAATCGATAGATAGGCATTGTTGACCCACTCCTTGGCCACTCTTTTATATTAGCGGTGCTGAACCAGTAGCTGTTAAGAAGGACCAAGGGAAGTTGGTGGTTGAGCTTGGACCACCCACTGGAGAGTGAGGCCTCAAGTGAGGTCTATCTGCACATTCTGACAAGAAAGTAATTACCTATGACGAATTCTCATCACGCGAACCACCTATGAAATAAATGCCAACCATACCTGAGGGAATACGAACCGCCAACGGGAACTCGTGGTCGGGGGATGAACAGGAATTTGAATCGAGTTTGTCAAACCCATGTCCAGGATGTCATCCCTGAGCCTCAGCAACGATGTCCTAAAGTCCGATGTTCGCAAGAATATCAAGCAATTGTCACTGCCCTGGGATTGTTTAGAGTGGTGCCTGTGATGAGGTATGGCTTGATTTTTGGAGATCCAAGTCATTGTAGCGTGAGAACTAGTGGCACCGGAGCTGACAAGAGCCGCCGCCGCGTCAGGTAAAGGCTGGTGACTTAAGGTAATTTTATTTGTCTTGTTGCAAATTGTCTGATTATTTCATTTGCTCTTTGTTGCCTCGACATGATTGATGGTTCGCTCATGATGACGTCAAGCCGGATTGCTCAATCGCTCTCAATGTTGTGTTGGACTCCTCCTAGCGGTAATGCGCAATTCTATTTCATGTCCTCTGAATAATACAACCAACACAATCCTTCACGGCTGCCACAAGGAACGTATCAAAAACTAAATTGGGGCCTGTAATTAGTTTTCTTTTATGGTTCTTATTTGATGGTGTGATAGCTCACGAGAACACAGGCCCGTCAGTTAGGTGGGCTCGATGTCCTTGTCGTGTGAAGTCATCGGTGACACAAGATGTTTTTGTTTCATGCATCCTTTTAAAGCCGAGAGATTTGTTCCTGCCGAGTTGTGCATTTTTGGTGAGCCACCCAGGTTTTTGGAAGAAGCGGGTCACTCCTCACTCGTCACTCACTCGCTCTCGTCTCGCATTTGGATCGATCGCCCAGAGACTGACGAGTGCTCAGTCTCATAAACAAATCGAATGTCTTTGGCATTGATGACTGGCCATAAATCTTGGCGGGTACGACCAATTTAGCCCTGTGCTGACATTATCGCTAGGTCGGTATCTGGGTTCGTAAAGTAGCCGAAGCCAGTGTCAAGCGTCCCACAGTCAGGGCACGATGGGGGCCAAAGAGCCCCTCAAAATCGAACCGTGGCCGCCATCATTATCAACATCATGTTCTTTGACCTCCATCCAACCATCCATCTATCCATCCACTCTCGCTTGCACATTCAATCTCTCATTCCCACCCGATAGCCTAAACCTGACTTGTTCCGCCTCTACTCACGGGATTGCGACTAAAGACCCGGCCGAGTGCGGTGAATGGAGGATGGATGGAGATGAGATACGACTATTTCTGGCTAAATTTGAGACTGTCACTCACTGATAGTGTCAATTAGAAGGCACCAAGGAGAAATGGAGGCACCCAACAAGTTGATCCAACTAATATCAATGCAAAACTTCCAACTGCAACTGGATCGACAAAACAAAATCACTTTGTCTTGCATAGGTGCTCCTTTTACGATGACGTTTTGGCACATTTTGAAAGGCTAGCGACTTTAAAGTCCCTTTTACATTTAAAGACATCGTAGAAAAAAAGAATATGATCACGGAGAGAAATATCTCGAAGGAGCGCTGAATGAAGAGATATCAAGATGGAGGAGACTCACTTGATATTCCGATTCGAAAACGTCGAGGACATCTGATTTTGTTGCCACCCAAGATGAAGCCGAGCATTAGCACGTGAAACTTTTTCTCTTTTTTTGAGTCACTTTCGATCCAAGTCGGTAACTTGTCGGGGTCATGCAGATTTTACGGGTTGTTATTTTTTTCCGCAATAATCCAACTCATGCTGAGGATTGTCTTCACCTTAGATGACCCACCGCAGAGTTACCGTTAAAGGCAACTTTATGTGACAAACTGACGATTATTGCACTTTAAATTCCAGGAGGCTAGATTTTTGTCTTAACCCTCAAATCACATGGTTGAGACACTTGGAATGGTTCTGGGCCGTCGTTCAAATTAACCGGGTTCAAGCACTTGTCAAGTGTCTTTAAATCAGGCCGGAGAATGTCCAAGCTATTCTCAATGATATTGCATTTTCGACTTGGGCATTTCGTTCGTGAAGTAACCCGCACCAGCACCACCACCACCTTCAAGCCTTGGGCCAAAGTGGGTGGTCTCAGGGTCTTTGAGTCGGTCGGCCCTGGCTTAAAGGTGAAGAATTCCAGTTATTCCGCCGCTGGAAATGTAGCATTTCAAGTAGTTTGAACTTGTTCTCACTCATCAGCGCGCCATCTTGGATCCTTGTCAACTTACATTGGCTTGTCAGATGATGATGATGATGATGATCAACCTCACTAGCCCGGTTGTCGTAAATAAAATTGTCGTAATTAACATGACAAGATAATCCCACTTTAAGATCTGTTGTGCGACAAACCTTGCTCGTATGCAAAGTGAAGGCAAAAAATCCAGAGGCATCCGAACGAGACAATTGCCTTGAACTGTGAGGAAACCATGAATGACAACCAGATTGGATCGATCATCTCGGGATCGCTGTCAAGATCAATTTGCACCCGCAGGGCCAGCCTCGAAAGACAAAAACTTGAGAGAAAAGACATCTGTCCTATATACTGCAGGGTAGTTATTTTCCGTCATCGTTGGAGTAATGAGATCGAAAGGCAGGTTTTTATCAAAAATGCTCTTTAAAATGTGACTTGTCACTTTGACTTACAACCATGTCAGATGCATGCAGCCAGCCAACCGTTTGGCACACGTGCATTTTCCTATTTTGATAAGGAATAAATTGACAAAGAGTGATGCCCATGCTTCATTTCGCAAGCTCAATTGGCGATTTCAGGAGCCTGAAAAAATGGCATGAAAAAAAATTACATTTGTTTCAGGACCAAGATAATAATATGTGCCCAAAACCGAATGGAATGCCGCAAACCTGCTCATGTTAGTGTTTAATAGTAACGGCTAAATTTCCATATATCCATCTCTACCTAATTCCTTGAACTGCTCCGACAAATTAAGCCCCTCAATCCGAAAGGATCTTCTCCGTGGCTCATATTTCTGTTCTAGAAGCGTTCATACATGTACTGAGTGTGTTGTGGCTAGCTGACTGGATCCGGGATCCTAGTGCCTTGGAATGTTCCTCCTCGTTGTCGGGTTGTCGGGTTGTCAGAGAGTCAAACTTACCACAGACACCCCGAGCGTGTTGTTCGTTCGTCTCTCCTGGCGGAACACACATGTCAAAATCTGTCGTCAAGATTGTCAAGAACAAACGACGCCATTGCCATCATTCATGCTCGTCCTATTGCACGTACGTAAGTACGTATGTACGTTCGAACTAAAAGAAGGTAGGAGCAAACACCACGTTGAAGCAGGTCTTCTATTTCACTTGGATGTCGTTGGTTTTGTCAGTTGTCTCTGTTGACGATCCATCCACGAGGTTTCCCTAGATTCGTCAACATTCTGAGCTCTGACGAGACGACCCCCTCGGAATCGAGGTGCTTGATCGTAATGGGGGAACTAGAAGAACATCTCCATGTTCATTCTGGATGGAGCTCATTGCTCAGAGTCGCACGAATACAACCACACCATACTTTGAGTGCCGCGGGTAATTGGGTAAGATCAGACCCTGAATGGAATGGGACGGGTAATGAGGATCCCGAAATGGTGGCAGTTGATGTTGATGATGATGGCAAAGGAGTTTCTATTTTCGAGAGCGCTTGCTCTTATCATTTGTCATTCATAAAGTGGAGGAAGTGTGATAACGACCACGACATGGAGTCATATTTATGTGCCTGTCACCACATTGTGTAGACTTCCAAATGAGATGAGATAAAACCAATTAGAGCGCCTGATGAAGACGTTCGTTTCCTCCATGGTGTGGAACAAAAACCTACCCACGATACGATCGATCGCTTCCCTTGTGGAAGATCTAGATATGGATGACGTTTCGAACCTCGTAATAAGTGTCAATAAATCCCAATTGAAATGTGAAATGAGATCGGTTGGCTAATAAAGGCTCAAAGCCCCGTGCGTATGAACAATTGCAGAAAACATTCATACTCGGAATGACTGACTTACTGGATGAGAGAGAGAGTGAGCGAGGAGGGAGGGACTTTAAACAATATATCTCTATTGTTTGTGTGACAAGGAAAGATCAAGAGGAAGCGATAAATCGTGGCGTTGAAAATCTGACAGGTATATGAGACACTCACAAAAAGCGTTTCATTGGAACGATGACGACGAGAAGAAGAACGACGTCGACGACGACATAGCCTACCTGGCAAGAAGCACCACAGATCTGGGTAATCATTGTGGGACTCGAGAACATTAACAGGCATTGAGAGAGGCGACTCTTCCCCCCGGTTCGAAGCTAGACAAATGAACGCAAGATTTGTGGGTAATTAGCAGCCTACAAAACACTAAATTCACCACCTACGACGGCACTCACTCCCATGCGTAAGTATGGAATCCGCCAGCATGAGGGGCAAGAAATTTATGGTTATGAGACCCAGGGAAATACTTGATACGTGCTCAAGGAGTCTGCTCAATCTCATCCTGGCTAGCCAAAAAGGTGGTTCCAATTTCCCTACCATGTCTAACCTTGAACACTCAAAGGGGTGTTTCTGTTGATTGTAACACCTAGATTCAGCTTATTCAACCGTGGAAGGGAAATCATCTACATAGAAAAGTAATGACGATGGAGCACTTGGCGCCGGGTTTATCGCCGGAAAAATTTGATCCGCAGATCACCCAACTTAGCGTGATTGCGCGGTTCGTTGACAGGCTGGTCCTTAATTTATGGATCCGCTCCTCGTAGGATCTGCTGCCAGAGCTTGGAGCTTGGAGCTTGGCTCTCGGACGCCTGGGCTGAAGGCTGGGATTAGAGTTAAGCATGAACTGTCATAAAAAAGTGCTTTAATGCTTGGCAGTGCATCATCGTGCCGCCATGTAAGGAAGGAGCCAGTGAGTTGTTTCTTGTGTCTCTTGATTGAAATTTATGAGCGTGCGTGAACTTTACAATCGCTTAGTTTCTCGTTTATTTCCATGGAAATGGAGGCAATTTAGACATGTTGTTATTACTCTTACCCTCCCTACGTGTGTGCATGTGTGTGTGTGTGTGTTTGGCTCCTTGAAATCTGTGTAATGCCAGGATTTATGGCACACCATCATAATTATTTTCGTCTTAAAGGGCGGCCTACGCACGACCAGCCACACATTTCGGAACAAGCGAAAACACACAACACACGTGTCTAGCTGGGGCTCTCATTCCTGGAATTCTCATCAGTTCAACGGAGTGACGAGTAGTATTTTTTCATTTCGAACTCGGCATTGAATTCTTCTCGGCCTATTTCAGTAGATTTCAGATTATTGATTATGATTTATCGCATTGATGAGGGAATGGCATTACTATCTACTACTGCACACACACAATGCTAGCCGAATCGTAGCCTCCTCAGCCACACTTGTTTCCCCAGCCAAAATATGATGATAACGAGCAGGCAGATTAAGTGGTAATATCAATTACATAACAATTGCACAGACGTGAAAGCATGTCGTTGATGAATGCTATTATTTCTCAAAACCCTGAGAATAAACGGGCAAATTCATGTATGTGGCTGGTTTTGAGTGCCAACTTGGAGGAGTTTGGAAGGTCTGACAGATGAAAAAAACGCACAATTGATCGGTTTTTGACGAGCATGGGGAGAATGCTCTCCCGTTCGTAAAACAATGCAAAATTTGAAATATCACTTGTCAAAATCTATTTATTGATGGATGGGAAAAAAGTTCCAGAGTCAAGATGGATCTGTGGCGAAAGTCAATTCAAAATGGATCGAGGCTTCACTTGTCTTGTCTATCTGTTTCGCTGTTGCTCGATATCTATTCACGACGACAGGGTGGAACCGCAATAATTCATTCTATGTGATCGAATGTGATAAAAAAAGCCTTTATCTAAGTCGGAGCGAAAAGCGAGCGTGTTTTTATATCTGTTGTCATAAGTGCACCTTGGAATCCATTTCGAGCTCATCTGTAAACAAGTGTTCCATTACCACTTCTCTGACTTGGTCACATCAATCAGAACAGAGATCTCGACGTTTCAAGGACAATCAATGTCGGCCAAATCCAGCACTCACAGCTCATTCTACTTCCAGTCGTTTTCTGTGGTGTTGCTGACGTTGCTGTTGTTGTTCATTGTCGTGGATCATGCAATAATTGGAATCAAATCAAAGCCATCAAACACACATTGGACAAGAAAAGATAATTAAAATTGGCCTAAATTGCACTTGCTCTGTCTGTCCCGCACATTCAACTCAAATGAATGTCACGGTTCCCAGTTTGTCAATGTCCATCACATTGACACATTGTGACAGACTAATCGCATTGTAAATTGAATACAAAAATGAGATCTCGAAACAGCGTGAAATAGCATCGACAATCTGCCAGGGTTGCCGACGAGATGATTTGCCACGGCGACAAGTCAGCTCCGTCAAAAAGGTCAATATTCAAACCTGGACGTGCTCCTTTGGGAGGACTGTTTCGAAAGTGGAATCGATCCAATTTTCCTTCTGATCATCCCGGTCGTCCTAGTCCTAATAATTGTCTTGTGACATGTGTCTCTGAAATGTCTGACAGACAGAAGCCATTGGCTTTGAAGGCAAAGCTTAATTTTGATAGGCCTTGATTGTCAATCTCCCTGATGTGCAGTACGCCAAACTTGAGAGTTGTAGTGGGAAAAGGGACTGAAGTATTGAAGTGTCCCCGACTACCCTCTTCAACGGGACCCCAATCCATCTGATGGTTTCAGTTGGTCCTTTGGTTATTCTTCTTGTTCTTCCTCTAGCCCTCATCCACTGGTTAGTTCACTCACAAGTCACAACTCACTCACCTCTCGGGTTTCACGCACATCCAAGCAATGGCATGCTAGCCATCCATCGACCAATGACGGGTTTTGACGTCTGAAACCGGGCGGCAGGAAGACACTGAAAAGTGATTGATTGACGTTTTGAATTGTAACATTTGATTGTCTTTCCTTCAATATTATACATTTCTCTCCCTGTCTCTCTTTCTCCTCTTTGGACTTCCATGCTCTCAGAGATGGGCACACGTCCCACTCACTGGTCCCAATCACGGACTCCTGGATGAAAAAGGCCGGTTTTTGACAATGAGTGAGCAAGAACATTTGACACGAGGACACACACAGTGTGCCATATTTGTAGCTGAACAGAAGTGTTGGACGTTTCCTTGATTGTGCTAGAGTTATGTGGTTTTCATTTGAAATTGAACAATAAGTACATCAGGGCTTATGATGCATTATCCTCCAATTTTTAAGATTATGATACGAGTAGAATGATTAACCAGAAAAGTCCTTTGAACGTACCTTCTCACAAACTCTCAGAAGTTAAACTATGGCTCAAAAAAAGCTCCCGAAACATGAAGTGCTTTCACTAATTGACGAACAATTTATTCATTGAACGCTCCTTTCACAAACCAAATATTCGTTGCCTAATGGGAGCATGTAAAACGAACTTACGGTCATTTTTTTATGATTAACATAATAAAAGCTGACAGTCTTTAAAATGTGTGAAAGTATGGCTTTGATATAGCATGTTCAGGCAAATGATCCCATGATGATCTCTGGTCCGAAAGCCAAGCACACAAGAAGAAGAGACACGAAACAGATTTCTCAGAAGAGCCATAGAGTTGGTTTGGTTTCGGTAAGTAAGTTTCCCCACATTTCAGTGTGAACTGTACAAAGAGTGGTTTCAATATCCTTGATGAAAGAACACGAACTCGGACAAACGGAGGCCAATAAATGCATAACGAAAAGGTTCCGACGTTTGCGGTGACACACATAGGTCAGTCATTCTTTGTGAGCTATTGCATATACTACGTACAAAGATTTGGCTCAAGAGACTCGAGAGCCTGCCTGAAATGCACGTCTGTGAGACCGTGGCTGGTGATCATGATCGAAATTACATGGGTCCCGGTTCCGACAACCTCGAATTGATGGGTCTTGACCACATATTTGCGCACGCGATGTCAAATCGCCAAGCCTCAAATCCGACAAGCCAGATCCACACCACCTGACCACCGAACACTTTGAATGCTAGAAATAGATGGCAAGCAGACTTCAATCTCATTCACGCACTCAAAACTTGTCTTTGGCACAGAGGGGGGAGGGAGCCTTTCTGAGTTGCTCTTTTCGATGAAGCTAGTGGTTATTAGGGTTCTTTGTACGGATAAGAAGCTTGGCTTTGTTTCCTTGTGTACCCAACCAGGTATATTACTCTCATAAAACATGGCTCCGCTGAGGGTCATAATTAAATCATATTTTTAGCCCAGGATTTCCTCTTCTTTGGAAGATCGTTAACGGATTAGAGTTCGGATAAGACCAAGTGCGAAATGGCCTACATTCAGTAATCTGTATCATTCTTTAAGATTAAAGGATGATTACCTCACCTCTTTGTTCTAACAGGGATTTTAAAAAATCCGTCACATTGAGGTAAACAAATAACTCTGTGGTGGAAACTGGAAATATACTCCTCCCAGGACGTGAATAAAGTGTTTACGTAAAATTGCGGACTCCGTAATGACAATCATAAAATGGTAAAATAGTAATAAAATAAATCTCGCTTTATAGGACGGACTTGTCATTTTCCAGGCCATAAATCTTGGTTTCAGGCCAAATTCCACGCCTAGCGAGTGGAAATAAAAATCTGTCCCAGAGTGCCTTCCCTTTTAATACTCCTTGTTATGTTTCACTCAGCCAGCTTTAGATCAGATTTGGTCCCATTTCATGACACAAAAATGCATCATCTCATGCAATCAAAAAATCAGAAATGGTACCACATTGTGTACTTGACAAATTGATCTTGGAGAAACAGGTCGACCGAGTGTGAAGATGTTTGAACTCTGTCCCAAGAGTTAAAGGGGTGGTACGTAGTACTCCTTTGCGTATTGCATTACTCGCTCTCTCGGCAATTAGGAACCATTTAAGGGGAAAACATCCCTGAAATTACACGCACTAAGGAAATCCGAAACGTCTTTCAAATTACAATTCTCGGGATGGCAATGAGCTACAAACCATGCTGGTTATTGGTTGGTTGACATGACATATATCCATGACTCAAACCACCAACCACCACTATCTCATCCATCTATCTATCTCGCTGTGTATTGTGTTCCCTACCATCATGCACGAACTCGAGACATAGACAAATTGAGGGGTGAAATACTCAATTAATGCCATTTATCCCTCATGTTATATTCCTCCACTCTACATAAAGGATTCCATTTGCTTTTGGGAAAGGAGAGAGCGGCTAAGACCACGATCTTGAACGGTTCGTTATGTGGGTAAGATCGAAATTGGTGAATGTCCGACTTTGTAACGTTGTCAACTTCTAGGTTAACGTCATTGTACATTACAAATCTCTGGCGTAGAAATGGATTGACATTTACATATCGAATGTTAGCCACATGAGGGTGAAAAAAAAGTGGGAAAAGTTTTTTCCTAAAATAAAAACTTAAATCAATTAATTCACTTCGATTAGGAAATCCAATTCAAGTGTTGAAAAGCTGATTAATGAATATCCAGCACTCTATTTTCAGGCTAAACGATTTACAATCAAACTTAGGCGATATGATCCACTTCCGAAAATCTGGCTGTCACTTTTGGAAAACTCTAATGCATAAATTGAAAAAGTTACAATTATAGCCATTTCGGCTTTATTTTCACAAGCAAAAACATAAGCACTTTAGTCCGCTTTATAATGCCAACAAACCTTTATAGAACATGGTTTGATACCTTTTCATGTAAAAAGGACGATATTTCCAGGCGATTGAAGGTGTTAATGGGAGGCACATTGTTTCAAATCCCGTCAGATTGTCAGCGATTAGCCTCATCATCTCCGGGAGTGACAAAATCCCCTTTTTCATCGCCTAATTCTCTCTCCCTCTCCATTCAGTCAGTCAGTCCGTGTGCACACGTAATTATTACGGCGACGCTCCAAACTTCAAGTTGTGACGAAATGATGGATGATCATGAACCAAATAACGTGGGATGTTTCATTTCTACTAAGTCGACATAGTTATCTTTCCAATGCTTTTTTGTCTTCTTCTCCTTCTTCATCATCATCATGATCATCTGTCTCTACCTGAACACTCTGCGTTTGAGAGCGCTCTTTTGCTGGTGGGTGCGATTCCGAACTCGAAACCTCCTCACCTTCTTTCAAGGTCATGTTGGTTATGGACAGTAGTAGGAGGGAGGGCAGCGGGATACTGGGCTGAGGGGGGGAGGGGATTTATTGAACCTCTCATGACGTCACCCTGTATTTGTAAACCATTCTACTATGTCTTTTCTGTCATAATGAACGGTTGTCATTTGTACAACATTTTGAGGAATGACTTGCATATCTGTCATCCAACATCACGTTGGCTTTTTTATGAAACTCGTTCTTCGGCCTCCTATGATGAATGCCATGCTCCATATTTTTTCATACGCGTACTTTGACGGACCAATAAATGTCAGGGACGGGATCACCTTGATCGAATACAGTGTTAAAGAGCCTTTGAAGAGGCCTCCTCGTCTCTGATATGATGATGCACTTCTCCTCATTTGAGTCAAATTCCAAAAATCCCTCTGTCCTGGGAACTCGTTCTCGTTTTGACTTTTTGGGAGCCACGGTCTGTTATGGATTTGATTTGGTCCATTAGGGCAATTGAAAACATTTTGCCCTGGTCGGGATTGCAGTCATCGAGAATCCAAGCCAGCCAAAGGAGCGGTGACATTCGTTAATGGGCCAAGTCCTCGTCTCTCTCGTCTCTTTCGTCTCTTTCGTCTCTTGATTTTGTCTCACCAGACCACTTCCACGTTTCGAATGTAGCCTCAAGCCATTAATAAGTGTCATTCAAGTCTGCATTTCAAATGCATTCTTGGCCGAAAAACGAGCTCCAAAACAGGCGGTTGGACAAACGAGGGAAGAGAATCGATTTTCAACCTTTAACAACACAATGCAACGATGTACAAATCCGAGACGACTATGCCAAAGCACCACTCACTTGGGTAGACGGGAGGAGTTGGCGGTTAAAGGCACGACCAATCCATTGGATCTATCATATGTTCTTGTCAAGATCGACCTTTGATGTCCGGGAGCCCTGGAATTGGAACTAACTGATCTGTCATCAAGTGTGTAGTTCGCAGGGTTGAACCCAATAGAAAGTGGCTCTTTGCCATTCTTAATAGCTTCAGTCATTACTTACTGCTTTTAACAAAAGGACTGTGCAAAAAAACGTGGCCTATGGGAAGACACTTTCAAAGTGAAGGATCATATTACTAAAAGAGCGGGAAACGTATAGATGATTTACATATTTCGTGGGGCTTTTCCTCCGTCGGGAGTGTCCTCCTCGTTTCCTTAGGTTTGAGTCTGGTGGGTGGGTGAGTGTGTGAATGGGAGGATGGAGTGAGTGAGTGCTATCCATCCCGCATAAAGTTGAAGTTGAGCTCAAGGGTAAAGGATGAGAAGTCATGGTAAATTTATTGCGGGGCTTTCTATTCATCCATACTTGTTTAAGTGAAGACATCCATTTCACCCTGAAAATTGCCCATTCCCAGAGGGAGATAATCTCGTCCACATTCTCGTCTCAAAGAGTACACACACACACGCGCAGGCACATACACACTGGATTGAAGCATCTCACGTGTGTAAAGTGCACCACCATGTTGCATAAGTAGTGAAACAAGCGATAATGGCCTTGCCGAAACCTTTTACTCTTCATAACGTTCATACATATCCCGCTCGTAATGGCTGTTACAAAATAAAAGACGAGGAATGAAGACTCACTAGTAGACCGACGACCACCTTGGCTCATTTATTTGGTCGAATCTTGGCGGATGGGTAACGAGGATCCGGGCGAAATGTAGTCAACCTAACGGATGGTTCCTTTCTGGTGGCGTAAAAAAGTTCAATTTTTCTTCCTTTGCCATTCTCCTGTGGTGTGGTAGCTGGAGCCAGTGGGACTGGATGCAGCATACTTCGTACGTAGTAGGCCTGGCATGTCGGAGTAGGAGCCAAAGTGAGGGATCTTTGTGGAGCTTTTCATTTCAGAGGTGAGAAGACCAAGTCACACCTCTCTTCAATCACCCAAGGGAGGAAGCCAAAGGCAGACCATGACAGAGGACGAAGCGAGGAACGAAATGAGGAAGTTTTGTCTGACTGTGGCCTTTTCGTGTCATGCTCTTGAGTGCATAATTTCGATTTGGTCCGTAATTAGACGAGATTCCTTCAACCCCTTCTTCTGCCGCCACCACCACCACTAACCCCACCTCAGATGAGTTGGATTGACATTGTCTAAAGGTCTAACGTGTGTGAAATGACCCGAAGGTGCTGACGAACGGAAGAGGTCGGACATCATATCTGCTCACAGGTCGGTCAAGTCATCTTGCTCCGGAGAGTGGGCAGATCCTGACGCAACTAGTGCGTGCTTCTACGTACATAGATCCAGGTCGGGGTTTCTAGTGACAAGTCCGACCGACAATGCTCGTTTCACATCACTCTTAGGCTTATACATACGTACATACTCGAGGGGTATCCAGACACCGGGGATTGCCCATCTCTGGGAGAAGAGTGAAGGACAAGGACTGATATAGCGCGAAATTGGGAGAGACAGTCACAAATTAGACGCAATGAGAGAGCTAACAGCAATCGTTTGTTACTTTTACCCTCGAGCTTGAAAGTTCTCCATCCATTTTAACATGCGTTCTAACCAGTCAGGACGAGACGAAGAGTAATGATTCAAAGATGTAAACGTGTTCTCTGACCTGAGATGACCTAATATTAGACTACCCGCCTCAATTGGATGGACTTCCTCATCTCGTCGGTCTTGGACACACATGTACTTTTGTCAGTCAAGGCCATTGACTAAGATGGACCTAGGGATCTAGCCAAGGAGTTTTCTAGATAGAGGTAGCATCGTCTCTGGTCTACCCAAGGGAGACAAGCAAGTTCGAGTCTCCAACTCGCAGATATGTACATTGAATGCTGGTACGTATAGTACGTGTATAGTAAGTCTGTGGCGTCACCTCTCTCGGTTTCCCTCTGTCCTCCATCTCTCAACAGCCTCTCAAGTGACTTGCTTCTCAGAATACCCAGTGACAGATGAATGGAGGCGACATCAGGCAACGCCACACATCTCCTATCCAAGCAGCTTAAGCTCCTCCATCGGAGTCTTTGAAGCTTTTGGCTAGACCATTGTTGTAAGGTACACATTCTCTAGAGTATTCACACACACCATAAGGTAAGCGTCTTCGTTCGTTGTTCGGTCAAAAATCACTCCCGGTAGCATTTACTTAATGCATAACCATGAAAAAGTGCTATCTTTCAGGAGGAAACAGATCCACATCAGCAGGAGTGTTAAGAGGCCTTTTGGGGAGACATTACTATTCTGTGCTTGTGCCAGAGATTATTATTCTTACTATGAAGATTATTGAGTCCATTGCTCGTTGTCCGCTCTCTTGGCGCAAGCTTTGGGCGAGCGAGAACGAAGTCGATCCTTGGTTGGATCGGGGGGTCGCTCTTTTGACAAAGATTGACGAGTGTGACTCGATATCGTCTCAGTTCATGTTTGATAATGATCTCCATTTTTGCTTCGGCAACTCCGCTCTCATCAATCAAAAAGTCAAACAAACAGGCTTTCATAACAAATTCCTTCCATGAATGATAATGACTTCTCAAGGCAAGTCAAAAGCGACATGGGGACGGACGGTCACCCTTCCCCCTCCCCCTCCTCCATCCGTCCCAAAATATCACCAACCAATTCTCACTCAGCCTTTGCTCAGCCAGCTTGGCCCCTTGTTTCTGACATGATCGGACTTGAAGGACTGACGGCCATCAGAATCCAGCTCTTCAGCCTCAGCACCACCCACCGATGTGTGCAGCGGATGAAGAAGCAACGATTTGGATCCATTCGCCATTGTCTCCTTCAGAATAGATTCGAGTGATGGATAGCGCTTTTGTGCCTCGTCATTTGCTTTGATGTGCTATTTGCATTAATGTTGTCACCCGATCAACAAATATTGGTGATGGCGAACACTTGACGTTGACAGACCACTAGGTGGTGGTACCAATAGGCCACTAAGTGGTGGAACGGGCTAGAGGGTGTGCTCTCATGTGCCATCTGCACACAAATAAATCCAATAATAAGCACGCCAGATCGTTCGAGGAAACATCACATGGACGATATGATTGCCAATCTTCAGGCCATGTAAGTCCGAATGTGTCCACCAATGACCATGATTGTGATAGCTTCGAAAGTGAGGAGGAGAAGGAGGAGGTAGTGGTGTAGGAGAAGTATAAGGTTCCTACTTTGTGGTTGTTGCTCCATGCCCATTTATGGCTGTCATCTCCCATGTGCTGTGCATGACAATGCTGTGATGAGGAGACCTGCTGTGCAAACACACATTTCTCATCACATATGTCATGTTTTGAAGCCTCCACCTACAGCGAACCACCAGGAATACCGCGGTGAAACATTGAATTTTGGAATTCAACAATCGAACAAATCATTGCGTCTGGTTAGAGGCGCGGTGGTGCTGATGGTGGTGGAGATGAATGAATCATCTTAATCCACATGATAAGCCTCTTTGTTCGATGAACTCGCACGGCAAATGGGGACTCGTGTTGGTTTGGCAACCCTGGAGAGTGGTATGACAGATCTCTCGCCCCAATACAAACTGTCGAATGTCAATCTTCCAATAATGCAGTGATCACTTGGTGTGTCATGGCAGCTTTTGTGTGGGAATACCAATTAAAGAGATACCAAACAACCTGAACACACAGCTTGCCAAGCGAAAACCAATGGTTGCTCCATGTGCGTGTGTGTGTGAGTGTGAGTGTGAGTGTGTCGTGACACTTGTGCCGCATTTGATATTGCAGTCCGATTATTTGGGTAAACATTTCATATCGGACTAACGAGGACGATCGTTAAAATGAACGAGTGATACATAAATGTCTTTGGTGAACCACCGCCTGCCTGTGTACTTAAACCCATTTATCCTCCACCCTCCATTTTCATTCCTCCCTTTATTTGCCATCAGTCATCCTTGGATCGTTTTTATCAGCCAAAATTAACCCTCTTAGTCTTTCATTCTTCATCTCATTGTTCATGATTCATCATGATGTAGAATCGGGCGGCGGATCAAAATTCTCCTCTCCTCCCTCTCCACTACGATATACTACGTACATAGTGGTTCATAGTTCGTATGGGTTTTTTGTCCTCCTTCCAACGAGAACAAGTCAATGAATGTTCAACTGCTCCGAATCATAACTTCGCAGCTGTAAAGTATGGATTGAATCATAGTACCTACAAGGTTGCCAAAATCAGGCAAGACTGCAGTAAATAAGGAAAAGCTCGCGTCTTTATTTATGCATGATCCTATTGTACACTGTACTATGTACGCTATGTATCCGGTTAGGTTCCAAAGAAAGTAGTTCTCTTCGAATCACTTCAGAGTGAGTTTTTCCTCATTTCTGTGTTCATTCATTCATTCAAACAATCAATCTCTTACTATACCACACATAACTTTTTTACACTGTATGCGATAGAGAGTATAAACAGGGCTCCTAAAGAGGCAAGCTCTTTTCAAGTTGCAAAGAATAAGCCGAGTTGGCATCTGCCATGGCTATTCTGAATTGATCCCATTCCGTCAACACTAATTACACATAAAATGACATTTACCGGCTTCCACGTGATCACATTCCAAAGAGAATCTAATCCTATTTTCTTCATGCGGAATACGCTTCGGTACTTTCGTATCTGTAGTGCTTTACTGGACCATGTGAATGTGCGCTGTGTGATGTACGTACATACATCCGTGTGCATGATTCATTTCGTCGCTTACGGAGATCTGTCGACGGCTAAATGTAACTTCTAATCACCCTGTCTTAATCCGAGATGAATGAGAGCAAAACAATCTCTTCCTCCCAACGTTCAGCTCCATCATACTCGAGGACTCGAACATCCGATTACGACCAACACCTTCAAGAAATCTGGCACGGTGTTTCAAAAGGCCATTTCCCATGCCGCAGACCCCTTGATTGTCTTTTTCATAGGTGTCGGAGTCTTCGTTTTAGTACCTTTCGGCGTGAATTGGAATCGTATCGGTGTGAGTGAATTGAAATCCATTTGTGTTGTTCTTGGTCATTCATTGGGTATTGGTGGCTCTTCCAAGCAGAAGACGTCCATTTGTTCAAGAGAGGGCCAACACAAATCCACTTTTGACACCCGATTCAAAGCAAGCAAAAACTCAGTGAAATACACGTTGAGCAAACCAACCAGGAAAGGCCACCGCCGGCGCCGAGCCAGCGACAAACATTGCCATTGAGGCTAATTCATTGTCTGGTTGTGAAATTTTGCACAAAAAGTTACAAATGATCCTTTCCCCTCCTCCGTCTCCTCCTCTCGTTGTTCAGCCTGTCTGTGAGTGTGTGTTTGCGCGAGAATGTGAGTGGATACCCGCCTATTTAACCGCAATTTCTACTTGTCAAGCCAATCCGACCAATAACTACCAATTGCACGGATGTCTCGACTAGCTCTGGTCGATTCGGACGCTCGGGCCACCATAACCATGCATACCTCCCAGGAACTGGAGGTATGTCATAAAACATATTGGATTGTACCTCTCCAAGGGAATGGAACCATCTGTCCAACCACTCGGGTGGGTAGCGGGTACCATCAGCTTGCGATGTGAACAAATCAAGTCCTGATTTGGAGTCATCCCGAGGTTTGTTCTGGGCTGTCTGTAACTGATTGTGTTCAATTTCGAGAGAGTATCCATTAAGTTGTCCTCTTGTCTAGGTACGTACCTCGGAGCGAGTCCAGACCAACCTACCAACCGACGAACCAACTCGAAATAAAGTTCTTCCGTCTCTTTTTTACTCCGGTCTCTGCAATGTCCAAATGTTGTATCTGTGAACGTTGTTAGCCAGCAGCCTATGTTGGTTCGTTTCGGGGCTCTAACTCCATGATCAAATGTTCGTTTGTCATGTCCAGCCAATCAAATGGTCGACAGACAAGCTTCGTAGATAGTAGTTGTTGTATGTTGTATGTTTTCTTTCCCCTTTGGCAAGTCTCACTGTTTGTTCCGTTCAAAGGTTGAACGGAGGCTCAGACGTCGACTTTGAACGATTTGCGAGAATTGATTTATCAATTGACTCTGTTTCATCGACTCATTAGAAGCCAAATTGAGGCACTCATCCTAAATGGCTCGACGATTAATAACGATGACAAATGACCCCAAAAGAAACGACGTCTGTTGGCGGGAGCTCACGGGTGTAATTTTCGTTTCACGAGTGGAAATACGATTTATTTCTATGAAATAAAAAGAGAAGCAACCAGTACGTAATGACAGTATTTTTGAATGATATATTTGATCGTCGACAGTCATAGGGTAGCAGTAGCTAGCCAGCCATTGAGCGTCTAGGCCAGCGAGGTGAGCGCGACGAAATGAATCTCAAAAAACGTCACAGTGTCGCCCAAGTCGTCGCTGAAAGTGAACTTCTTCATCCAGATGTTCCGACGATAAGATCACGGAAAAGTCTAAATCATAGAAGTGGGCGAATGCGTTGAGGCCCCAAAGAGGGCCGATATGGGTTCCAAGTCTTCATCGGAGAAACGCCAGTTGTGGTTTTGGTGGTAGTGGTAGTGGTGGTGGTGGTGGAAAGAGCAGGAGCAGTCGTCATCCATCATCATCCATCATCCATGTCTTCCTCCACTTCTGTCAAAGTCAGTCAGGCTTCGTCCAAACAAAACTGGATCAGAGTTCGTCCCTCAAAGGAGCCCAAGAGACCCGGTTGTACGTAGTATGAGTTGTTTGTACGTACGACGGACAGACAGACGGGGTCCCTAGCTGGCTTTGGACTTGACTAGAGGGGCGACATGTCCTCGTACCTCAATGAGTTTCGCCGAACTGAGGAAGCTTCCTTCAGACGTAACTCGATCAAGAGGGAATAATTCCCCCACACCTCCTCCTCCGCCTCCTTGTGGTTGCTCGAGCTCTCGATTGAGACGGCCAAAGAAGATTGAGTTGTCAGTGTTGCTCGAGCGGTCTGGATAAGATATATTTCAACAACACTTTGTCAACTCCCTCTTCGTTCATCGCTCCTTTTCAATTTTCTTCAACTCGGGCTCGGGCTCTCTCTCTCTCTCTGTCTGTCTCGGCCTGTCTTTCTTTCTTTTTTCCTCTCTTTCTTTCTTTCTTTCTTTCTTTCTTTCGTTGTGAGCGGGTGATGCCTTCGCATTCTAGAGCGGCCTCCATTTTTTCCCCTTGTTTCCTCGGGGTAGTTGTTGTTGGTGGTGATGGAGCTGGTGAAGAGGAAGTAGAAGTGGTGGTGGTGGTAGCCGTGGCGAGGGAGGTGAGCGAGGGAGGGCCGTGTACGTAGGCTACTCCTGCGGCTAAAGGCGAATGTCCCTGCTCCATTCTGTCTTACTGTGGATCCAACTCCACTTTGGGAGCCGACTAGTGCTTCATCCATCCCCAAAAAGCTCGTATGTCATCTTGTTGGCAGCTCGGCTTGATTGATTCTTCTTCTTCCTCGAGGTTTTCATCACCGGGTCTGGCTGCTGGCCTGTTTGCTGATGGCCGGCCTCTAGTACACACTATTGTACGTACGTACACTCCTCCTTGGCTCGAGCTACTATTGAGGATGGAGGTGGTAGTCGACGTTGTCGAAGAGGGAGTAGTACTTGTAGTAGGAGTAGTAGTAGTTGTAGAAGTAGTAGACGTTCACGAACTAGTACAACATGCAGCTCTGACTGAAAACTGATTCATCACAATTCTATACGCCCAACGGCATTGATGGATGGTTTGTAGCCTTCGGTGAGTGAGTGAGTGAGTGAGTGAGTGAGTGAGTGACGGAGTAGTTGAGCCCAAGACCGAATTGAGGAAGGAGGACGGGTAGGAGGAGGAGGAGGAGGAGGAGAAGAAGGAGGAGGAGGGTTCCGGGGCTGACAGGGCCACATGGGCTGTCATGTGAACCGGGTTCATTTCTAGGGCTGTCAGGTGCTTGAAGGCAGCTTCGTCTTCGTCTTCTTTTGCTCCATGATCGAATGCTCCCCGGCAATTATCACCGGCATCAATCATCATCCACCGAGGAGAGTTAATAACATCTTTTGGCCATATATTTCTCCCAGAGCCACACCACTGTGGCATATATCAGAAAATGAGACTCAGATTTGTTTACATTCAGAACGATCAATCACTTTTTTTCGATGGCTGCTCTCGACGACGACGACGACGACGATGACAACGATGACGACGTCGTCGAAGAGGAGATCGAAGTGGAGGAGGAGCAGAAGAAGGGCCCTGGCTTGCCAACGTGATCTGGTGATGGCATTGAGAATGATGAGGCACTGGATGATGCCGAAGGGAAAGCACCTGAGTAATCCTCCGGGATGATGGCTCGCTCAGATCATCATCATCATTATCATCATCCTCACGAGGAAGCAAGGGGCGCTCGTTGACGAAGAAGGATGAGGCACCCAAGAATAATTGTTCTGGAGAGAAGCACACCGGGTAGCTCTTCTCATCTCACGTTCGGCTCACAAATTCATTGCCGAGCGACTGTGCTGCATGGCGAGATGGATGGATGGGTGGATGGATGGATGGATGGATGGATGTGTGTGAATGAGTGGAAACATTCATCAACATACTGATGGGGAGTTGTGATTCTAAGATTTCAATCTCCCCATGATGGATGGGACTGGGATGAATATCCATTGTTTAGCACTTTCTGTTTGCCATTGACGTGGATCAGAGTTGTACACACTCACACTACAAAACACACACTACTGAGCAAAAGGGATGCTCTCGTACTCACACATGCAAATGGTGTGTGTACCTCCATTCACCAGAGATCAGGTTCCATGTCCAATGACAAGCTCGAGGCTGAAGAAAAAGACCAGCCAATGCATACTGGGATGAAAACTGTCCCGCTACAAAAAATGAATTGTAGAACATGTGATTTGACTTTTGGGCTGCCGACTTTTATTATGGGAGTGATCCCGACAAGCGAGATCCATATAGAGCATACAATGATGACGGAGAGTAAGCACCTCCAAGTCCGGCCAAGGTCGTAGCCAAATGTGGAGGCGGCATGCCAAGCCCTCCCAGACCCCCTAGGCCCGGGGGCAAGCCACTGGGCATTCCCCCCGGTTTAGCATAGGGATGAAACCGACTGGCAGCAGCTAACGAGCTCAAGGCGGATCCTCCTCCACCCCCATAAGTACGATGAAGGCCAGCGGCTGCGGCAGCTGCAGCTGAGGCTCCTCCGGCGGCACTAAAGAGGCCAGGTGGGTAGAGGGAATGGTTGGAGAGGAGGGAAGAGGCTGCAGAGTCCGATGTTGATAGATTGGTATGAGTGCGAAGATGTTGCAGAAGCTCCTCGGCAGATGAATGCCTCTTGCCACAATATCCCTCTCGTCCGTTCATCCAATTGCATATGTATGGGCCGGCTTGGCTCCCGTTGTGACTGGAGGCCGTAGAGGTGGCCACCGCAGCGGCCACTGCCGCAGCCGCAGCCACCGAAGCAGACGTAGTGGTAGGGGGCATTCCCGGAAGGCCCGTCAGTCCCAGCTTGTGGGCGTACAAGAGCTCTGCGTAGCCTGGCGGTAGACCCCCAGTGGCCGTCAAGGATGCCAGTTGAGCATTATACACTGCTGTTGGACACGAGGGATCTCTGCAATAGGGATCTCTACACACAGACAGACTAGATGAGGGTGGCAAGCCCGGCATTCCAAACGGAGGCCTGAACGCGGGGTTACTTGGGTCCAATGGTGAACGATAAGCAGCCAAGGGATCTTTTGCTCCAGCCAAGACCTCCATTCCACTTCTAATCACAGGTGCTGTTGTTGTTTCACTAGAGGCGGCACTACTGCTCCGAGGTGCACTGCTCATGGGTGGAGTTACAGCTGACGATCCATTCTTTGGTGAGGGTGATTTGCCGTTGGCGCTGCCATTGCTAGTAATCTTTGGTGAGGACGAGCTCTTGGGTGAGAGGCTCACCACTGAACTGGGCTTGCTTGGAGGCTTGCCGTTGTGATCCAAACCCGTCTCGTAGGGCTTGAAACTGACGGGCTTGTTGTCAGATACAATTAGGTTGGGGCTTCGTCCTGACTTGTTGCCACCTTTCAAGTTGGAGACATCCCCTGCACCCGAAGAGCTTCCACTTTTCTCTTGCAAAAGCTTGTTGCTGCCCGTGTCAGCTCCAATTTGGGAGCACGTCTGGGCGAGGAGCTGAAGCGGGGATTTTCCTGATTTGTCCTGGAAGTGACATAAAACTTGACATGAGTATAAAAAGCCAGAAGAACGGATGTCACCCGACAACATCCAGGACCAAAGGAACACGCCAAAGACAAGAAAGGAAAGAGGAACAGAAAGTTGGTCGTTCACTCTACGCAGTTGCCAAGTGTACCAACTATAGAACTGCCAATCGCTAATCAAACTTGCGAGCTAGAAGTGTCCGGGTTTAACGTGACAAACTTACCCCTGAGGTGGGTGGCAAAGGGGCCAGGTATTCGGGGGTAATATAGCGGTCGGCCATAGCCGCAAACAAGGCGTTGGCCACGGGGCTAGTGCTCGTGCTACTTGTTGAACCACCCGCAGACGAGGTGGAGGCAGGGCGATATCCCAAGGGAGGAGAACCAGAATGTGACACCTGTTCCAGAATCGTCATTTGCCCCACTTGATGTGATCACACTTGGGCCAGTGTGATTCGTCTCGGTCGGATCGAACTCGAACTGAAGCAACTGGAACTAGACTAACAACAACAATAGTAATAACGCGTTCAACTCTTTCTTGTCCAGTTGCGTCTCACAAAATTGGCACGATCACTTTCGGACTTGCTTCTACCGCAAGCTTGGTTCCTACACTGACGTTCTCATGCTTGAGCTCGCCCGTTCCAAGCCCCACAACCCTGGGACCCTTGATGTGCGGCCGAGGCTCGTACAAGCCAAGGCACACGAGAGACACATACGCCGGATTGAGCGCGTGAGAGTGTCTGTGAGTTTGTGTGTGAAGGTGCGGAAATGGACGTCAGACCGTGAATAAGGCAACGATTTGCCGGTGAACAATCCGACATGAGGTGCCGGACTATTGGACTAACCAGCTGAAAGAACAGCGGAGGTGCTGCCCGATCCTCTGTCTTCCCTTATCCGTTTGAATGACTTGTGAAGTCAGAGAAGCTCGAAGAATGGAACAACGAGAGAGGCGTGCGCGAAGCCAAAAGGGGTTTTGTCACTCGCACTCAGCCCTCAATAGAAGGGCGGTCTGGAGCAGGGCAGGGAAGGAGACTCGGATTTATTGTCCTCATTTTTTGTGCCCTCTCTTTCACTTTAAGATTGGATAGTAACTACAATTAATGAGCTTAAAGATTACCTGCGTGACGCGCCAGTCATTACTTATTCCGTACTGGGCTCGTCAGGGGAATGAAGAAAAAACTAAGGAAGAAATCTTACTAAAACTCTCAATTACCGATGGTCCAATGGTGTATTAGCATGATGCCATCCAGAGAGGAGATTCGAATGTGTTGCTCAACTAAATAAATAAAGCATGATCTTCTCATCGATAAGGATTACATGGACAGACCAACCAGAAGGCAAGCAGGCTCTGGTCTGGCTGGCATTCTACCTCCACCAAATGGGATTCACTTGGCCGGACGAAGGGACGGACGTGTTTCAGAGTGAGCATTTAAGAGTTGTCAAATAATTCTTGTGAAATATTCAAACAATCTTTCACTTTCGCCAACGAACGAACGAACGAACGAATGAAAGAACGGGGTTGTACGTACATTTGTATAGATAGACGACAAGTAAGTGGCGGAAAGCTGTGAATCGAGTGAGTCTCCACTTATTGCTCGTTCCTCCAAGCCACTGACGGGGTCGTTCCAAGTGGGCCATTCCGTCAGCAGCAGTCGGTTCGTCTGTAGTTTATGGCCCTTAGCTCCACATGGAAAAAAGCCACAAGTTTAGTGCACTATAAATGTCTTTCATTTGCCCTGTTCAATATTTTTCTTCACTTCGTCTTTCGTGCTCATTGGATGGGCCAAACACACATTTGTTTCCCATTTCTCATCCCCTGACATTCGCTCCATATACTTCATTCACTCACTTGGCTGGCAGAAGGAAGGTGCCGTGTCACTCCCAAGATGGGCCCGGGGTTCGGGCATTGGGTGCAGTTACCATGAGCCACTCTCCCAAGACTCTTCCCACGACTCGTCTCCGGTAGCATTCTGAGAGTGGGGCTGGAGGTGAGATGAGAGCTTTCATCTGTGTCTGTTAGGCTGTCAATTTTACAGCTTGTCAACTGTTTTTGTCCTCACTGTCGATTCCGGGAGCGGTGATGCTCTTCGAGGCTTTGTCAGCGGTGCGAACTGCTCATCAGACTCTGGAAAAAGACAGGCAGACTACAAACGTTGGGAGTACAGTAATAGTACATACTGTACAGCACCAAGGAAGGAAAGAAAGACAGAGAGAGAGAGAGATGAACGGAGAAGAAGAACGGCGAGAAGAAGAAGATTGTCTGTCAACGCCTGTAAAAGATGGAAGTTTTTAACCGAAATGATACTAATGGCAGAGCTGGAGTAGAAACAGAAGTAGCGCTTGGAAATTCGAATGAGCAACGGAAATAACTCGTTCGAGTCTTCTAGATACTTGCCCAATGACACGGACAGTTAATCAGAATTCGCCTTGCCCCCTTCGGTGTCTTACTATTTATGCTCGCTGAATGAGCGGCTACCCATATCATTGGGGCTAAAGAAAGGACCATACTTGTCTTGTCAGCTGTCGTCATCGTTTGCCTTTAATTTACGACTCATCTGTCATTGGATTTCTTTTTTGAAATATGCTCATCCTGTGCATACCTTGCACTTACTTGACGTCGACTCCAATGGACGAGCGTGAGCAAATCCAGCATCGGTGAATGAGTGAGTGATGAGCTGTTCGCGAGCCAACATCCCCCTCTATGCTGATCCACTAGCAAGTGAGCTCAATTCAACCTGATTGGACTTGGAGCGTTTCTAACGCGTCCCCGCTTCAGTAGGCACTTCTACTAGTGAAACCAGTTGGGCGCACTTCAGGCCCTTTTTGCCCTGTTTGCCTTTTGGCCACGATTGGCCTTTTGTGCCAATGTCCTGTCCTTCCAATAGGTCATCGATCTTGTGCTCAGACGCTCTATTCGTTCGTTTGTTTGTCCCGCACAATAAGGTCCCCTTCGTCGTGTCTCGAAGGGAAACCGTCAGGATTCTGGATGATCCAAGACTCAAGGTGACAGAGATCGAGAGGGACACGTTCTCACCCGGCCTCTTGAACGATCCAAAGGCAAACATGTTCTGTTATTGATATCCCCCCCTGACCATCATCGGCATCCTTATCGTTATCATCTTCCACATCTTCCTTTTAGAATACGTTTATTTGCACAGAGAGCCAGCCCATCCAACACACAGATGTTTAGGTTGATGGCCTTAATTTGAATGGAGCTCTTCTTGAGTCAACATGGATGGCCGTCAACCTAACGATGTTACTCGGCGCTGACAGATTTGTGTCAACTGTCATTTTAGACGTGTCGAATGAAAGACATCCCGCTCCACCCGAAACAACGGTAGAAGCCAGAGCTCGAACTGAACAGCATTTCCACTCATTCACTCGCGGAGATAAATAATCTACCATACGTTCATCATTCTTTACATAGTGGAGCACTACATCCCACTCATCCAACCTTACAGCAGTCGAGGACGTGCGGGATGTACGGCAAGGAGGTACGGTGGATGAGGCCGAGAGACGCGCGCAGACTTGCTTCAATTCCGAACCCAAAACAAGCTGTCCCAAATGATCAAGTACCATAGTTCCATTGCAGAACACTGATGACATTTTTGTTTCTCGGAGAGCTCATTGGGTAATTACTCATGTTAATGACAGACGACCGTGACACAACGCACCCCGAATTACGCATAAGCTCCATGCAGCCCCTCTCGTCTACGTACATACATAATAATACATATTCATGTGTTCTACGGAATTGGACATGTTTAAAAATCTACTGGCTATCCTCGCCGAACCAAGGAATTTGTAGGGTCAATCGGTATTCATGGGAGGGAAATGGGTCAGTTCGTAGTGGAAAGCAGAATTTATCGTCCACGGTGAGATGAAAAGGATAGTGGGGTGTAAAAGTCTTTGAGTTATCAGTGTTTCGCCATGTCGTAGCTCATTGTTCCTCTGGTCACATATCATGGTGCTTGTTAAGTGACGTTTACTGCCATTTGAGCCGCTCGTAAAGTCTTTAAACTTCTCGTCCCTAGCCCAGCCAACCATGAATAATGATTCCCGGTCAGATTTAGTAAACAGTGCATGGAACTATGTTGAAACACTACAAACAGGACCGTCCAGAGCCAATGAACGTCAAGGGTGGTGCTCTTTAAAAACAAGGAACACTCATCCAACAATTGGACGTGGAAGATAAACCAGAGGACAGAGAGGTCTTAATGTTGTCGGCAGCTTAGCAGGGCTTGAAAAAGGCTTGAACTCTCTGCCTGAATGGTTTTTTAAGGACGGGAAACATAAATTGGTCGAGTCCAGTGAGAACTCGGAGGATGAAAAAGAAGAGGGCGAGCAGAAGTTGAGCTGCTTTGAGATAAGAGAAAATAAGGGTTATCATGTCATAAATTCTGAGAACCATGTGTAACTTGAAATCTACCCTGACTCTGAGACCTGGCTCGTAAACTAGTCCTAAAATTACTCACTCTTCAGATTCAAACACAAGTTTGATTTAGAGCTAGTCGTCTCATCCTAGTCATTTTAATGAGACCGAGAGCCAAGTCCAGAAGGGTCCACGGACGGAAAAGATCGGGTTTAGCCTTCCGTACAGTCTGAGCATGGTAGGGAGTAGCTAGTCATGGAAAGACTTGAGTGATTTAGAGAGTGGCTTCTGAGTCATTTGACCAAAGGCCATTAGACATGTCAGGGAATGAGTTTCCTTTTTTTCTGGATGTTCCATCTTAATAGATTACACTGAGCGGCAATTGTACTGTCAAGGGAAGAGAACAGGCGGGAGGCGGGCACCCTGAATCCCCACGAATACTTAGAAGATGCGTTTCTTTCTCGGCCAATGCCATCTATCCCATTGAAGTGGCCAGGCTTGGGTGGGTGGGTGTGGCGACCCTTGTCTTGTAAGACTGATGACAGCCTGTCATTTGTAATGTATGGTGGTCAAGAGTGATTGCCATCATTTTGCTTTGAGTGACAGAAGGAAGGGAGCCAAGTCACTCATCCAGGGGTGCCCAGCTCATCGCTGGCTGTGCCGCTAGCCCTCCTAAAAGGAACCACGGCTGAGAAACCCGGGCTCATGGTTGGCAACCCTGAATGGCTCTGGGAGTTTTTCCCGTAATAGAACTTCGACATTGGGATCCTCGTCACATCTCGCTTTTGGTAGTGTGGAAACGGTTAGAAGAGGAACTAACGAGAAGTTCGGGGGAAGCGAAAATCATGGGTATTTCTCACTTGGAATCTGACGTGAGTGGAAGTGACACTTTTCGACAAAGCCCGATTGGGAGCATGTAATGGGAGCTCAAACTGGATGGACGAGGCGGAGAACCAAGAGCCTGAGCAAAAGATGATGATGATGATGATGATGAGAGTCCCGACGTTGTGATGCCTTCAAATATGAGGACAGTATAATGCTAACCTTGAACCCAAATTAGGTGCAACCTTGAAACTGGACACCCCTCCGGTGAATCTTGGAACGAAGGCGTACTTGAGCGTGTTGATCAACAACTTGGTTTGACAAGAAAAGAGAGAACGAAACTGTCCTACGGAAGATTCACGACTACATTTCTGTTTTCGTTCATCTCGCTCCCCGCAGAGAATGCTGAAAAGTATGCACTAGGTTTGTTGCAGGCCATTTGTACCGATGCATAATTAATTTTGTTCACGGCCTCTGAGCACAGTTTAAGCCGCCATTGTGAGTAGTACACCTCTATCTACTCAAGGAAGGAAGACCCATCCATGAGCGAGTGAGTGACTCTGAGTGACATGAAGTCAAACAGGTTGGGAGATGACAGCTTTTAATAAACAGGGGCGGGGTTGATTTCTGTCATCTCAAGTTATCTTGTGGAAAAACGAAGCCACCTTCCACTTGTCCCGGATGACAACCATCAACAACCCACCATTCCCATTAGCCTCGGCCATGTACTTGTGCGTTGTATTCCAGCCAGCCAACCGGCCAGCCAACCAGCCAGCCAACCAGCCAGCCAACCAACATTCGTTGGACTACTCTGGCCGGAAAACGAACCTCTCTGATTGACATCTGCACATTATTTCTGACGAGATGTATTAGTTTTGGCCCCACTGGAGCCAAATTCGGCTTCGCAAATCGGAACAGCGGCCCACAATAGACAACATAAGAGTAAGCGGCTTGTTCATACATAACAGCAGGATAAAGTTGACGGGGCAAATTAGTAGGTTCGAGACGTTTGCTCCTCAAGTTGCCATTTTTAAGGCGTTTGCACCCGACTAGGCAAAGTAATCTGGTACTCATCACATGGATTAATGTCAAACCTTTTTTAGACCCTGAGCTGAAAGCATTAGAGAGCGAGTGAAGGAGAGAAAAATACAGAAGGGCTAGAGGAGGAGGCTTAACATTAGCGGACGACGTATGTACGTAGTACTACTAATGCGGATACATGCACATGATCCATTTGTGTCCTCCAAGGAGTTGACAATGCACATCAAGGTAGTAAGTAGTAAGTAGTATGGTGTCGCTGTGAGTCCCCGAGATTCGGTAAGAAGACTCCCATTGTTGGATCAAATTGCTCACGAGGGTGCATAATGGGGATGTCAGGTCATCATTGCCTTCGAAATTTGAAAGTAAACCGTTCAAAATGAGAGTCAATTTATGGCCATCGAGTTGTTTTCCACCTACAGTACTCTGCTTTAGTAAAGTATAGTACTTGTTTTGAGAGATATCCCTGATCATTCATTTGATTTAATATTGACAAAAGCTTGGAAACTTGCTCTTGTGCAGTAATGCCGCAATGTTAAACTCGGTTATTTTCCGTAAATGGCTTCATATTTCTTCATTGGGCCTTGCTAGTTTTGATCGGTAGAAACAGCCACTCAAGAGTCCGATCTGGGCTCCCTTTATTGATGCCAATGGTTCGATTTGAGCCTTAGATTTGATGAAATGGGAATCGGTGCTCATCATCATCTGCACGAAAATGCGAAACAAGAACAGTCGCATCACGGCCCTTTCTACAAAATCATTCCCTTAATGTTCTAGGAAAAGGCTCTAATTCCAAATTTTCACTATGGTTTTATCGGTCAACTTTTTTTGTTATCTAATTCCTGCCTTGAATGGGTTTTAACCGAGTAAAATTCGTTGAAATAACAACCCGAGCCCTTGGTCCAATTGGACCATGATTTTCTTAGTTTGGATCAATCCGTCTGGTTCTTCAAATCGAGCTTAAAAGGGGCGGTGGGACTTGTTTGGATTGAGAGATGACAGTCCGTGTTGTCATGATCTAGTATTGACACGCCATAACGAGCCACTATCGCCTTGGCATAATATCACGGGTTGTCACTCAAGGCAAAAGTTGGTTCAATGGTGGTGGGACAGCTTTGTTTTCCAAACCGGTCCAGCGCTCTCACTCTTTCTAGGTATATTCTACGACCATCATTCCCTTTAATCGAGGACTATTGTTGGTTGGAATGTGGAATGAGCATTCAGCATTGCTTCGATCCAGAGGGAAATAGAGTCCCATCCCTTCACGGTGGCACTGACATCATAATTAATGACGACAACATCAAAGGACCACGACACCTGAAACCTTATCAAAGAGACGCAGAGTGTTCGGGTAAGATTGTCGAGGATAGTCAAACAGGATGATGATCATGATGACGATCATCCACTTCAAAGGGGCATCGGACAAGTCCACCATGATGTTGTGTGCATTGGTAGCAGATGCAATCCTTTCCCGATCTCCCGCCAGGAATTCCTAATGGTTGGTGGTAAACTCGAACAGAGCCATAATCCTACCACCAACCAACCTGGGTCGTACAAATCTTCTTCGATCCAAGAATATCCATTGCTTATATTCAATTAACAAAACTGGACCAACTTTTAGTGTCTCATAAAGAAAAGGCACTCACGAAGCACTGGGGTAAACCAGTAACACTGGTTGGCTGGAAAGAGATCAAGAGGAGATGGGCAATGAACCGATTACCAATCCGTCTCTTTTGACGTCCTCTGTGGTCTCCATGGTTGGACAGATCGCGCAATTCGTCGCCTTGCTCACTGTTTTAGTATACCTACCTACAATATTAACAAGATTGTTTCGGACTTTTGGTTGTGGAGCAACTCGAACAAGGAGCCTGTTTCGGAGTGGCTTAAAGATCAGATTGCTCTCCAATGAGGGAAGTGCACTCATTTTATGAACACAAACGAACCATCAAAATGTCCCCTTTGAACGGGGCATAAATCAATCAAACGAGCTGAGAATACAAGAGCCACATACGGAGAAGTTCGACTAGTAGTTATTTTTGAAAAAGAATGCTTGATCTATTGTCTAAGCTAATGTGAAAGACATTGGTTATATGGTTATGATGAGCGCTGATCTTTTTCGAGCTTGGCAGGCCATGGGCTTTGCAAGTCTTGATGCATGAGGAAAAGTAAAGATCGCATGGAGTCGCAATTTTTGTCAGTGCATTGATTGACTGAAAGCAAGAATCGCTTAAGTGACAAGATGAAATTGGTCGTAAATAGCCAGCTCATTTGAGGCTGCCATTAAAGCATTTTCTAAATGCCATTTTAGATAGATCGTACACTTAGCGGATGAGAGGGAAGAATATGAGGGGGAGCGAGCTTCACCAATGCACTTGATCAATTTGGTATGATACATTAAATCAGGGTTCCTATGGGTCAGGCTCATAAATCTGTCGCCATTTCATTCGCTCCCCTTCAATTTCAAGGATATCAGTGAGAGGACGGGAAGGAAAGCTTGTAAATATGAGGAGCATTAGCATACATACTGCTCCCTTTGATCTCGATGAAGTTGCTCTTGATCGCCTCCAAGCACGTGGACGTTCGATTACAACAATTGGCCGCAAAGCTCAAGAGCTGCATTACTCATAAATCAAACGCCTAACTCTTTTTTTCCACCTTGCAATAAATCAAAACCCAAAAACGTACACTCCAACCACCTTGTGGGGCTTTCAAACAAGCCGATTCAACAAAATGTAATGGCAATCGCTTGGAAAATGGAGCTCTAAATGCTAACAACTCATCTCATTGCCGACCCAAACCAGACTGAAGCGATCAAAATGTCCGGGTCTTAATTTGAACTCACGGAACCTCGAAAAACATTTCAGGGTAAGTCGAAATCATGAAGATGGGTGTGATTAAGTTTGATTTGTGCGCTTGAAACAGATTAGACTGAGCCAAATATGCAAATCACATGAATGATGTTCTCATTCAAAAATTGGGAATGAACGGCGTGTCATCTACCCGGTCATAATAATAAATAACATCGCTTCTTCATTTGCTCTGGTTTGGAGCGTAAAATCAATTCCCTATTCACAGAACCATTAAATCTGATGTTATGAGTTTGATTCCTAGAAACGTGCGTTTGCCTGTGTATGCGTGTTCCCTCATCAAGTGAGCATGTGTGAAATATTTGTGACCACTGGAGCCCATACGAACTAACGAGTATTTGAAAAAGGGTACGTGGAGGACAGGCGGGGATAAAGAAGAGCCATAAATTGAGTTTGAATGTGAATGCTTGTTGTCGTTTGTATCATGGCGCACTCTGTTATTTCCCTTGTACCTCTCTTATTTTTGTGCTCATCTCGTCGTTTACAGTGCTACTTCTAGGATATCGACAAAATCTACAACTGTAGTTATATGTGCGAGGCGAAGAGGTGCTCCGGACATTGGATTTAAGTCCCTCCTGAGCTTTGTAGAGACATTCAAGCCATTAAAAGGATCAGAGAAAGAGAAAGAAACACTTTATTGTAATGCCATGACAGGGATTGGTGCGCTCAAATCGTATGTATACACGTAAAGGAAGTCAGATGAACATATCCATCCACGACTCGTACTGATCGTTACGAATTCGGGGCCTAAGAAATGTTGAAAGGCAGAAGATAGGACTTTAAATCGATGTCATTGTGAATTAGGTTCGAAAGGCTCAGAAAGCATCAAGAAACAGCACACCATAAATGGTAACGCCTGAATTATATGAAAAACTTGAAGCCTGGATGAAGAGCAACACTTTTCGTACTTTCGGCTCCTTTTCAATGAAAGGCGAACTCTAGTGTCGATTATGGCAAATTACATGAGGACACCTTCACTTTTCGGGTGTTTCGGATTTGTTTGAGGGCTCACCTTGATTATAACTTAACCAGAACCGTGGAAACTTTCAATGGCTCTGGCCTTATTTAAGAGCAACTGGGTTTATTGTACACATGTGTAATGGCCTGTAGATTTCCATTTGACAAAGGCAGACAATCTGTAGAACGAGACTTGAGCGTGCTCGCAACGTCGTTACGTTGTTGTCGTTGCGTTATTATTATTACATGCTTTAACATTTATTTGAATCCCCATAAATTCCAGGAAAGCCATTCCAGGCAAATTTATGTTGTGAATCTAGACCCTTCTCTAATACAGTGGGTACAGCTGTGTGTGTGTGTGTGTCTACGTGGTGTTCACTGTTAATGTAGTACTGTAAGTAACGCATATCGAGTGGACATAGTATGAATAAACCCAGCAGACTCACATAAACAATACACGCACACACACGTTCAATTCCGCTCACGGGTTAAATGCGTCTACCCGTTGGACCCCCTGAATGGATCCCAATAATGATGAAATTAAATGGGCGAGATCAAGCTCAGAGTCGTTTGAGTGGAGGAGAAAAAAATGGGTTCTCGATCCTCAGGCGGCCGAAAAGTCATTTTGAGGGGTGCGATTGTCTGGCTCAATTAAGGCAAGAAATGCCCGAAATGAAAGCATTGTTAAGACAAGACTTATTGGACAGCTGAGAGGTAACGGCAGTGGAGGCGCTTTAACAAGACCCAGAACTCGTCCGTCTCGGGACTTTTGGCGGCATCGAATCCCCTCTTTACTATTGTCCACTTTGAAAGGGTTGGAATTATCGCTGAGGGCCAAACTACCGAGGAATCTGCTTAATTTGATGGCTCATTCTCTGCGTATCTTCCCACTATAGTTGTCACTTACGCTTCACTCGCTCATTCTCGTTCGATGTGCACAAGCACGGTACGTACGAGTAGCATATTCAAGCTCACATTTCCACCGCCTGTCGTTGTCGCTGTAGCTGGTGTCTTGAGGTCTGCTTGAAATTGTTCCACGGAGAGTAATCTGTGCTCTGCCAGTCGCTCCAATTCCCCGAGTGACTATCTGCAAGAGGCCAAAGTGAAGATTTGTTACATTGGAAAGCCATTAAAATGGCCTTGGATATTTGGGATATTGCACGGCCAAAGTTTATCCACCAATCGAATTTGGATCTGCGTAGATGAGGAAAAAAGAAAGAAATCGCCCTCTAGCATCCCAGTTCATTCCCGTTTTGCGGAACTCGACATGGAACGTAACCCGTGGTCGGTTTTTAAGGTGCTTTGTATAAAAGAGGACCGACCACAACAAATGAAATGATCATGAAATATTGAGACTGATTGAAATGAGTACCAAAAAGTTTCAATGTACCTTATGAGTATTCCATTTTTTCATATCACTGATATTTGAGTGATCCAAACAATAAAAGATTCCTGGTCACTATGCACTGCAAATACTGCAAATACGACTTTAAAATTAAAATGCTGGCCTTGTTCGAGGATCTGATAATTGATGACATAATTATTAGAAAACAAATATCTTACGTTACATCTTGGATGTATCGCAAATCGTCTAAATCTACCATTTTCCATGAGCTCAATGGCTCGAAAAAAAGGATTGGCATCGGTATGGATCAGGAGAAACTTTAGTGTGGAACAACTTCAAGTTAGTTGGGTGCACCATCATCTCCGATGAGTTTGGCGAAACGACGTCGACAACGAGAACAGCAGCAGCCGCTGGAGCAACTTCAGCAACAGCTTTGGTGGCACTGAAGATGGAGGGGTTGTGCTTTTTTGGAACTGCAATAACTGGGAGAGCAAAGGGGCCATTTTACTGTAGAGAGGAAGCTCTTACTTCTCTCTCTAACGGCCATTACAGTGAATTTATGGCAACGTTTGTAAGGCTTAAAATTAACCTCATCTCAGCACCCTATTGCCATCGTACGGCACAAGAAAAACGACCCACTGTGGAAAACACAGAAATCTGCCTAAGCACTTAGAGTTGGCCATTGGTTTCTGCTTGGAGTCGCCACCAATTACCACCCAAGGGCCTCATTAGCCCGTAGCGGGATCCGAGTGTTGGCGTCAAAAAAAACAGCAAGTGGACACAGACTAGAATTTGGCCATTTCTACCCGTGAATATGTCAGTGGCGTTGTCGCTTTGCTCTTGAGCCAGAAATATGCCCCATAAATGTCAGTAACGACGGTGGAAGTTGGTTCGCATTCAGACTGTTCTTCTGCTATGGAACTACCCGTTCGTTCACACACACACGCCATGGATCTCAAACAATTGGTAAGGGCGGTCTCTGGAGTATTTATTGTCCAGCCGCACCATGCCCTGTCCCACACGCACCGTAGCTACGTCTACCTAGCTCAAGCACCGCGTTAACTGCTAATAGAAGACTACTACCATCCAAACCATCCATCTTGCCACAGGTTTTGCGCACTCTACTCTCGGGAAACAAAGATTGAGAGAGACACATAATTTCTGCAACACGGTTTTGCACCATAACGTTGGCTGGGTGGCATCTCATTTCATAATCGGGAGTGATTTATGGTTTCTTGGCGACACTTGACAGCTGTCGTGTTCCCCCTGCTCAGTTTTGCCAATGCAAGTTCCTCTCAGATTTTCGTAAACAAACGTTAACCCAGGGATGCCGGAGGTCTCGGACATGACGCTCTCCAAGATGGGCAACCAACGTGTTCTCGGGGTAAACTTGGCCAGCCGGCTGGTCCCAAGACTGGCCCAAGAACTAAAGGGACAGCGTAAACTGTCTCCAAGAAGGTGCACAAGAAGATAGATTGAGTGAGCTTGACAAGAAGGGCAACACGGAAACGGTTTTGTGTGCATATACCATAAACCATAGACCTGCTGGATTGGAAAGCTGTTCTCGGGGGGAGGGGGAGGAGGGAGGATGGTTGGCCAGACCTCTGGACCCGCACCAGGCATGGTTGTCGAGCACAAGAGACCACAGCTGGTTGCGTTCTCGTTGTCGTGCTCGGCGTTGAGTAGATGGTCCGGGAACAGAGCGTGGAATACATATTTTATTTTGCACACAAGACGGTGATAAATCACGGACTGAGGAGACTCCCTACTTTTTTAATAATTTTTATGTCACCCCTGCATATTAGATGAGACTTATGGGGGCATTTGTCATGGGGAAACCTTGTGGATGGTCCATTCGAGGAAGATATATGTCGCAGTTTGTTAGCTCGAGTGTCACTTATCCCGTCAGATGGGAGCCCAACCAACGAATAACCAACAACCACGCCATCCGTGCTAACGAATACACATATCTCTCTTTTTCTTATTTTTTCTCGCTCGCTCCCTCTGAGATTTCAAAGGGCACATGTTCTTATACGAATGGAGCTATTTGGACATAAGTTTATTTGAAAAATTTCACAAACACTATTTATGAGGGGTATCATTCATTCGCCTTGGGTATTCCTCGAGCCAATGCATCATGAAGTAGTAGGTGTCTGCAGTCAAATGACCAACCATAAGTCACCGTATGTTTCATGTCGACAAATCTTACACACAGAGGCCAAAAAAAGCCTTCTTAACCTGAAGGCGTTATAAAAATCCAAGATTGGACTTAAGTCGAGTGGCTCATCTATACCCGATACTCTTTAGCCGTTGGAGCGTGTGTGTATGAGCCAAACACATTGCCAAATACAGGCCGATCTCCTCGTTTTGTGCCAGTGTTTGGACGTGGTGTGTCATAAAGACAAAGCTCGTGACACAAGAACCCATTTATCTCGGGGCAGCTGGAAATGAGCCACCGAGGTGATTTGTCTTGTGCCAGTCCAAATGATATGCAAGCGCTAGACAGAGATTGATCGGAAGGTGTGATAACAGAATTCGCCCACTGTCCAAGAAAAGCTGACGGGCTTCAGCACTTCTCCACGAGATATTTGAGGCATGGACTTGTCTGTAACATGCCGGTTTTGTTGGGACGTGAGGAACGAAACTGGGGTCGATGGAATTGTCTCCAATATTGATGAGTATACGGTTATATTTTGTCACATACGTACGTGGAACCGTTGCAAGTCACGCTGGCCCTTGATCTGTTACAATGGTGGGTGAGGGGAAAGAAGTTTTGTCATTGTTTTGTTATGGGATTACACTCATCTGACCACAGTTACAAGTTGCTTCAAGCACACACACAATGTTGATAATTATGGGGAAGATTGAAAGGCCTCATCATCGTCATCATTTTATGATTGTGCTCATCATAATTGACCCTGTCCGACGGACCAGAAGAGCTGAGGAGATCATTAATACACTCATCGCGCCTGAGACACACACTCACTCTCTCACACACATACACACACAAACTGATCTCCCAGACACCCGTTCGCTCAAGGTGGATGACAAAGACGACAAAGTTGAAAGATCGGCCATCCTTAAGATTCAAGAGATTGCTCTTTGTTCGGGCAATAATTAATTCTGGAGACCCTTTTCTGAGGTTGATTATTCCCCAAGATTGAGCTTGTCTCTGGGCAAGAACAACGTGTTCTCTTGCTCAATTCTAACTTGGATTGCCATTGAAGCCCATCATTATCAACTTACGCGGAAAAACAGCGAGCATTTAGGGCCCAACTCTGGTCACACCCGCCCACGAAGACGGAGACAATCGTTGGTTGGTCTGCTCGAGGCCAATTAGGAATTAATGCTCGGCTGGAATTGCCTGTGTTCACCTATGTGTCCACTGGAGGCAAACAGTTTGGAATATTTGCTGCTCATCCTCCACAGATTTGACTCATCAATATACATTGTTTGTTGGAATTCTTCCTCTTCAACAGGCTGTTCTCTGCGTTGGCTGAAGTGCTGGTAGTAATGATGGTGCTATTGCCACCATGAGAGAGACACGAGATGGAATTGCATGTGGGGATGATGTTCAAGACAGCGACGAGAACGACGACGAGGACGCTGACGAGGCCCATGATGATGTCGAAGCAGAAGAAGACGAACGAGGAGGCGATCCCTGGATGATTTTTTAGCGATGATGGTGTGGCCAGGACATATTGAACGGTAGTTTTATCCCACTCCCTCTTGACACTCCTGAAAACCAAACATGTAATTGCGGGATGACTCCATCCCTGGACGCGAAGCATTCAATTGAATTTTGCCTTTAACCTATGTCTTTGAATGTCGTGGATGAGTACAATTCTTATGCACAGTGTCAGGGATTTATCGTCAACCCTTCCTTTGGCTCCTCAGAATTGGTCCGCAAAGTGCATGACTGGATTGTGTTTCCGATTCATTTTCCTTGCACTGCTTCAGCAATGTTGGATTTTATAGGGGATGAGTCTCGTGGGCGTAGTCGACCAGGTCTGGAGTCATCCAGGGTCAGAGAAGTCAACCATCCATCCAGTCTCTTCTCATCTTCGGGATCCTTTTCCTTCAGTACGACGTGGATCTCTGCTCAGAGGAGTAACCAAATATTGAACAATTTTGAAGTGCTAGCTCTGACCAGATTGAAAATACAACTCAAACACCACACTTACATATACACACCATGTTGATGGTTTCTTCCTCTCGTCTTACCGGCGACTTTTTGATTCTACGCGATCTGCCACAAGTATTCTTCATGGCCGGCCTTCTTCTACACGTGGATTGGATCCAAGGGCAACAACGACTCTCTCGAGATGTTTTCAGAGCTGAGGTAAGATCGAAGCCACACCATGCCGTGCCACTCCGTCTGTCCTTTCTTTAGGGGAGGGTGTCTCACTTTCGTGCCTGAGCTGACAATGGGTGGTGACATTATTTTCAGATATTTCTTCGAGATAAATCTGGTCTTAATAACGGTCTTTACGAAGGCTTTGTGAATGGTCGACGTCGGTTTGGCGGGACTCAGGTCCCAGAAGGATTTGGGGTCATCAATTACTTCTCCGATGACAAGTTTCACCGTCTCAATTACACCGGAGAGTGGTTCAATGGAGTCAGAAGTGGAAATGGAACAACTTTCTTCAGAGATGGATCCGTTTACACCGGGGATTATAAGGACGGCGTTGAAGATGGACGAGGGGAAATCAGGTAGAGAAATTGACTCGCGCGCACATTTTAAAACCCCACTAAATGAACCATTATAGTCGAAATGAAAATTGAATCGAAATCAATGTAGATACTCCAATGGGAACGTTTTACGAGGTGAGTTCCGAAGGGGCAAGATCGATGGAACCGCCACTTTCACCTATCCCAATGGTAATCAGCGACAAGGGGTGTTTTTGGAAAACATCTTGGATGGCGAGGTGAGTCGGCCTTTGATTTCAAACAGTGTACTCAATATTTGGCAAGTCATTCCCCGGGCTTAGGTCGTGTTCACTGAGGCCAATGGAAGGACCACCATTGAAATCTGGAACAATGGCAAACGCATCGAAGACAACATTGTAAGCAAGGGCAATTCCGACCCGGAAACCTCGATGCGTTCCAAGTTTAATGACCCAAACCACTTCCAACCATCGCTCCCGTTTCCCAATCCAAAGGTGCCCACCACCACTTCAACCACCCCCAGGTAATCAAGCCCTTGAAGTGGATGATCTAATCATGTTAATCTTTCTCCTGTCTTCAGTCCACCTTCAGTGTTAGGCGAAGGTCCGGAAATCTCCGGTTTGAGCTTGTTCCAAAAAGTGATTCGAGACCGAGGAGATCCGGGCGAGAGTTTTTTCTTTGGATCGCCAATTCAACCGGGCAGTGACCGCGAACCCAAAGCCAACGTAGTCCAGTCACCCGCAGATGTGAATGATTCTATGCATGAGGCCAAGGATGAATTCGATTTGCTTCGCGAGGCTTCCCAACGGGATGATCAGAGTGTGCTCAGGGCGTTCTTCATGAACGTCAATTCCTGATGCACCAGAACTTTTTAACAAGCGAGCCAACAATCAAACTCGATCTCATTCAAAGGAAGAAGAAATAAGCACATGGAAAGCAAAAGCTTGAGTGAAAACACGTTTGTCATTTCAACACATTGTGATAGTAAATATATGATTGGAGCAATAACTTGGCGCGAACAAGTGCCTCTACGTAATATTCAATCTAAATTTACGTGTTGCAGTGGGAACAAATACCCCGTAACACGAACGTAAGTGGCAGGCTGAAAATTATTTTTCCCTGATGTTCAAGCTAAATTGCGGAGCAAAGCACGCGGACTCGAGCCAAAAGCATTGTGTACGAGTGTGTAGTAAAATATGACCCAAACCCACAAATTTTATATCCATCTGCCTCTGTGGCTCCGTTTCAATGTTTCTTTCTCGTTCGGCTCGGAAGCCTTGGTCGACTCCCTCTCACGCCGTGCAGGCAAACTAGTGCTGGAGCGAGTCCAGAAAAGTCAGAGTCCTTTGATTTTCTGACTTCTTGTCGGACTCACCGAATCAGGACTGAAGTCCGGCAAAAGACCCGAGTGCGTCAGACGACTCGAGTCTTTAACTGAACTCGAATCAAACACTAAGACTCACGTTGTTTTTTACAAAGGCTAATGAAATCATTATTCAAGGGCTGATTTCTTAGGTGGTCAATTCATGACGAAGAAAAACCTCCTTTTCTGGCAAAATTTATAGAAAGAAAGAAATATTATTTTTGACGAGTCCCGACTCGAGTTCAGTCAATTTCTCCAAAATCGTCTAAAAGACTCGAGTGCATTAAGGCTCGAGTCCGGATTCGCCACAGCACTAACGCAAACGCAACAAATGGATAATAATGTCCGTGACAATGAATCATTCGCACTTGCAATTTCGAAGTAACATGGACTAATTGCCGATCTGGGTCTCAAGCCCTCGTCAATGATGAACTCAAGCACATTTTTCTCCAACTTTTGTACTTCCCCACTGTTGACGCAGAGATTCTTGGGGTAACTGTTGTTGTCTTGCTGCTGTTGTGAGTTTGGAGCAGAATCTATGTTATGGCTTGAACTCTAACCCGCCCCTTTTGTACTCTAGTCGTGGGACGAGTGACCAATACTTTTTTTACACGGGCTGAGCACGGTACTCTCAACGGTAGAGAAAGAAAAACATATAGGGTTGAACGCATATTATTGAGCAAGGATTGCAGGCAGTTGCAGTGAAATATGGCCAGTGATCAAAATGCGTCTATCAAGAGCTCATTTAAATGTACTAGGTTAGAGTACTAGAGAACTAATTTGCTTTTCTACGTTTTGATCTCATTCCCAAACGAAAGTTATGTCCGTCTTTTTGGCCACAACTTCTAATTGTTCCTATTTATGCAAAACTTATTGCACTTCAACATCGCTCAAAAGGCTCCATAAGTGAGATTATTTCTCCAAAACTATCTATTACTGATGGAATACTTCAAAAATATATTGAAATCCGATTTGAATAGAGAGCTGGACTCAAATGCAAAATCAAGAAAAGACCAAATACTTTTACTCCCTTCTGACACTAAATTAATATTCATAACACGGTTTCATGTTGTAGGAAATGATATGCACGATTCTGAGACTGTTTTTGATAACTGGATGAAAATCAGAAATCATAAGATCAGTACAAGTTTTTTCAGCGAAGATGTAACCCTTCCAGAGCACGCTTTTCGAGTCAAGCTCAAAATATCTGGACAACCCCAAAGACAACTAGGGCATTCAATTTTGGCACGTAATTGATACCTGGCGACCTGGAAGACATCTAACATCCCATCTTGTTATCAGCAATCTCTTGTTCTGCTTGTCAGTCTTGGCTTCGGAATGTGTTCGTTAATTTTCTCTCAGAACTGAATGTGAAGTGGTTCCAAAGGTGGATCTCGTTTCCCCATTCCTCATCCACCTCCGGGCACGCAAGTCGTTTCTCCATGGTCGTTTCGGTCGTTGTGGGTGCCACAGACGTCCTGGTGAGGATGATTGATCTTGGTTTATCGTTCTTGGCCTTCGTTCCCAGGGCTAGCCTTCTTTCTCTGTGTATTTTTTCGCTTCGTTGCGTGGATCTCCTCGAGCTTAGCTTTACTTTTGCCATTTTCGGTGGGACTAAGGGCTAAGCTGAGCTCCTCTCCGTCGTCTTGGTGTGCGTGTTCCTGGGCTGGTGCCTCCACGCCTCCACGCCTCCGCCCTCGTCTTCTTCTTATTATTATTATTCTTTCCTTTTCTTCTTTTCAGTTCTTCTGTTTTCCATTGAGTCTGCATGACAGATGGATAGGCCCTAATGGCAGTTTCTAGCTGAGGAATATCAATCATCTCTCTTCGGTTCACCACAAATCGACTTGGAACCAGCTGCGAGCCAACACCAAAGATCCGGGGAGTATTGCCTCCAGAGCCGCGAGGGCCTTCACAGCCTTATGATCGAAGAGGAATTTGTTTCCAGTCATAGAGAGAGAGAGAGAGATAGAGAAAGAGATCTCGGGTGCTGCGGACCACGTATTTTCTTGGACCAACAACAACAAGAGTTATCCAGTTGCCCACTCTGTTCCCTCGTGGATCCCCGTTGGGAGAGCTAGAGAGAGAGAGAGAGTGACTTGATTGTTGCTGCTGCTGCTGCTGCCGCTGCTGCTGCTGCTACAGTTGTTATTGTGGTGGTGGTTGTGGTACTAGAATGAAGGAGCAGGGTGCGTCGAATAGAAATGACGGATCACCTCCTCTGCGTTGTGGGTCAACGCGCTCGTCAGCGGGACACAGTTGGGAAGATTGATCTGAAAACCTGGTCCGGGAACAAAGTCCTTCCAAGGGTAAGGAAAGAGAGAAAGAAGAAAGAAAGAAGCCGACTCAGGCGGCAAAGAAAAGGCGAGAGGGAGACGAATCTCAGTCCACCGACGTGTTCCTGGCTTCGGTCGGTCGTAGTGATCCTATGATCTCGAGATCTCAGCATGACTAATGTTCCAAATACAAAAACCATTTCTCACTTGTCCCCACTTAGATGGTAGTAGGGAATACGCAAACCTTTTCGTTGCTGTCGCTTCTCTCTCGCTTAGAAAGGCAAAGTAGGAATGTGAAATATGGAATTTGGAACACTTTAGAGGCCCCCGACCTAACCTTTTCCTCCTCGGTGCTGGTTTCTTCGCTGAAGGCGTTCCTTCCTCAGGACAAGGCAAACTGGTTCCATCTAGCCCACCAACGAGTCATGGCCATGATGAATGAGCTCCCGTCAAACCCACGGACTGCCAACGATCAAGAATGATTGAGGGTCGCCACCGTTAACCGTACCGAGCGTGCATATATTGTACAGTTTACGTTATGTGCATAGTCCTTATTTCTCTCTCTCTCAATTGGCACCAGCTTGAGGTTCTGTGTGGTACGTTCAGTGTACATAAAGGATTTTTAAGAACACGCCCAAATAAAGCCACTCCTTCCCGCCCTCATTAAGAGGGATCAATCATTGACCAAAGTGGATTCACCGCCAAAGCACACGAGTTCGCGGGCTGACAAATCCTCATCACCCATCCTGAGCCAACCTGTAACCCGCAGATAATCTGTCTTTCGTTCCAACATGACTTACCGTCCCATTACCCTTGGCAGAAAAGAGGAATGGTTCCAAGCAATGTTGGGTCGTTTCCCTGTTCCGCTACTAACGTCACTCACGCTAACCCATCTACGCACATATCCTAGTCCATGCACACACTCACACACGGTGCATGCATACTTACATACATACACACACCTAGAGACCTACATGAATCGAGCCCCTGTGAGTGTGAGTTCACATACATACGAGTATGGATGTACGTAGTACGTTGAGTGCGTCTCCCCACCAAGATGGAGCTCAATTTAGCAAGCATGGAAAAAGCTCTTTTTCTCTCCCAAGAAGACAGATAGGAGGAGAAGAAGGCGCACAGGCGGGTCTATTAATCTCGATGACAAATGGTTCTGAGGCTCCAAAGCGTCACCTAAATGTGAGTGAGTGAGTGATGTTGGACTGGTGGCATGAAGTGAGTAAAAATAAGAAGCAAACACAAGGCACCCACCCACACCCTGGAGATGCCAGATTTCAGGATTACCGTGTAGAGAACATAGAGAAAATGATATTCCCTGTCGGCCCATCCGTTTTGGTGTTGGATACTAAACACTTCACCCAAAAGTTTGAGATCAACGAGAGCCCAAATGAATGTGTCCCTGAGGTTTATGATTGGTGGCCAAGAGACCTAGGTGCTTGATGCTTGATTTGCAGCCGTTGTCTCATAAATAAGGGTAAAATAATCTTGTCATAAAAGTTGATCCTATCACAAAGCTGATTTATGGCCAATGTCGAAAGCCATTATGCAGCAAATCATGATCAAGATTACTCGCTCCCTATTCCTAGGTCGATATACTGTGCGTATGTACGTACGTACATACATACATACTCGTCGTATATCCTGAGTGTGCTTGTGTGCCATACTCATAAGGAGGGGCGGTCATCTCATCCAGATTGATATCACATGTTATTCCAAAGCTCTTAAATGCGAATCTTCAATGCGAATTGCATCGAGTGATCTATGACCCGCTGAGGCAGTTCTGTTGATCCGCAGACTTCTGCCAAATCATAGCCAATTATCGTGGTTCATTGCGTTCTTGCATTCTCGTTTAGTGAGTCTGCTCGTCATTGTTGAGAAGGTCAGAGGGGGTCAGAGGAGGTCGCGGTTTGGTTCGGGATTCCGATTGTAATGAGAAGTCCAAGAATTCGAGGAGAATGGCAACGGCGGCCTGAATTTGTAAAGCCTGTCCCATTAAAATCGCCAGCCTTGAGCGGAGAGATTTATGGGCGACTTTCAAATGCCTGTCCAACACCTCAGGGTTTGGTTGGAATTCGCGAGTGCATATCTCACCCAGAAATAAGGAGCTTGTCAAACCAGTGACTCAACATACTGGACTGTTACCTATGTACTAGGTAACGAACGGGCTATTTAGTGTTTCAAATCTGTTTCAACATCTAAAGAAGTCCTTCAATTAGAGCAGTCTCTTTTGTGTACTTTTTAGCTTTTTGTCCGGTTCTTTTTCATTCGTCGTCGTGCCATGTTGTGTTATTCATGTGTGCAAGCAAAAACGCCATCAACTTGTTCCACTTAGTTTAGCTTCCTTCATCTGTCAACGCCTCTGTGAGAATCCGAGTCATTCGTAAACTGTTTCAAGCTTGAAATCCAGAGGATACTTTCTGCTTTCCTCCATACGAAAAACGAACGAAAGACCGAACGGATATCCGTTTCTTGGGGAAGGCGGAGATGGAGCGACCCTGGACCTCGAGGCGCCAATTAACCTTTCAGCGGGGATAAAAAGTTTTCATTTACTTTTTGGTTGGAACACTTGGGAACCCTGTTAATGGATGGCAGCAAGAACGAAGGAAAAAACAAGTTCAAGAGAACCGAATACAGAGCACTCGGGAGACAGACAGACATTACGCGTACTAGAGAGAGAGAGAGAGAAAGACAGGAGCTCTTGTTGATCTTTTTGATGCAGAACGTGAAGTTATGAGAGAAATTGGCCTCGGATTTTAAAGCGAAAGGCGGGTGGGAGGGGGAAGAAACCTCGTAGTTCACTCAACACTCACATTTACATCGCCTTCTAAAAGATTAATGTGAGACAGCCTTGTCCGTGTCGGGTGTAAAGAGCAAGTCTTAATGATCCGAAGACATTTGTAACTTTCGTTGTCCCGAGCAGTAAGTGATTTCTCTCTTTCCGTGCCACGGAAACACTTTGGCCTGGCGAAAATTCAAGAACAGCGCAAATAGCTCAACAGTGTGTACTTTATAATCAACACTACCTCGACAAGAAGTGCGAAAATGGTAAATGGATCAATGCACAACAAAAACGGAAAAGGTATTCTAATTTTCTGGGACTTGGCAGTGGCGAAAGTAACTTTTTCTGTAACACGAGGTTCAGCTGTTGTGGTTTTTTGAGTGTGAAACTCATCTTTTAAATGTTACATTAACTCTAAAATCATCTAAGACTTCAACTAGCACCTTCAGTTGTTCAAAAGAATGGGGAAACTTGTAAAATTGGACAACTAAGTACAATTTCAAACTTTCAAAGTCCCAAGATCCAAGTTGATTGACCCCAATAAAGCAAAAAAAAAAATGTCTTGTATAATGTTTGCCTCATGCCAAATGATAATGACATCAGTAACCAATCAAATAATTTCTTAGACGCACTACTGTGTGAGGTAAATGTAGTTGCGTTGCCTTAGAGAGGTCTCCGGTTCAATTCTCCTCCATGACGTTTTCTCAAGACGCTTTAAAACGCTAACCACGTCCGCAGACAGAGAGCCAATCTGATACTGACATGACACTGCTTATTAGAACTCTATGTATGGATTTTGTGATGATGATGACAATGTTACTAGATGACACATCCTTTACCTCTTTTAGTATGTTCAAGAACAAATTGATGCAGCAGAATTTTGTTTTCCATGACGGAAATAGCTATTGCAACGCCGAAAGCGCTTAAAGAGGGCGAGAATTTGTGGAAATGGGCAGAAGAACTTAGTCGTCTGCTATGCAGTCTTGGAATGGATGTGTAATTGATGGCCGCACCTTGGAATTCTAATAAATATTCCGGAGGGAATTAAATGAATACAAGCTTTGAAAAGGTGACAATGTGAGCCGTGAAACGGTGAGGACGAAAAAACGAAAGGGATAATCGAACTGAAATTTCCCAGATCACTTAAGCAAAAAATCCTGCGTTTTCTTGCACGCCTGAGCTTGTTTACAACTGACATCATGTTTGGGTTACAAATAAACCAGTTTCATTATTTTGCTGGATAAAAAATGTCCTTCCAACACTTGACTTTGTCGTCCTCAAAATGAAGGAACTCGTCGCTTTGGCCGTTCTCATCCTAGCAGCGTCTGTTTGCATGGCCAGACCTCAGAACAGCAACAATCAAAGGTAGGAACCACCCATTCGTTCTTCAAGATTGCACACAACATTGTCTGTTCCCTTCCCCTCTCAGAGGAGCCAGTTATCAACCAATCAGTCATCAGGTGTATTACGGTCAAGGCCGTGGGCAACAGAGCAACAATAATCGAAACGACCAAAGGGGTCGGGGTGATGGTGGAGTGACTATTGATGAATATGGTCGGGATATATCAGACACTGACCGTGCCTCGGGTTCGCCAGACTACGGGAGAGATCGTTACCAGGAGCAACGAGGTCGAAGCCGTTATGGTTCCAGGTAAGTTCAATGCTAAAGATGCATCAGATTTGGTCAAATTTCGAATGATCAAGCTGTACTTTGATGTCAGACAAACCGATCGCTCTCGCGGGCGATACTCCAATCCAAGCGCCATATCAACCGAATACAATCCGTATTCTTATGGGCCAAGTGGAGTGACCGAGCCCGGAATTCATGACCAAGTAATCGAGGCGGAAGGCGGAAATAAATTGGAATATTTGGACTACGAGAAGGCCCCTCGGCAATGCCCACAGGGCTGGGTTAGAGACATTTGGGGGTATTGCCGGTGAGGAAATGAACGGGTGGCTTTAGCTTTTGGTCAAGAATGTGCATTGAGAGTTGTCCTTATTTCCAGCGAAATCTTCCATGAGGAACGCCGTGATTGGGATTGGTGGGAGAATATCCGGAGATACGTTATGAGCACTCAGTACACGGGTCGTTATTGAACGAATACATGCATAAATTATATTCAAATATATCTATATGCATACGGTGCAGACACTGTGCCTATTTTTATTAAGTGTAAATATAATGAATATAAGACATCCAATTTCACAATCATTGATGTTATTTTCAGAGACTTTAGACTGACCGATTGTTCAAATAAGGGTAAATTTCCAGTTATCTAAACATTACACCTCTTAACAGTCAAAGTTTTTAAGATATTTGGCCCACCAACGAGTTTGAATTGGTAGACATGGAGGGTTGATCGAATATCCTTATTAAAAATTTGTCCAAGTTTGACTTGAAAAATGCTTGCAAATTAACAATATCTACATACTTCTTTCGAATTTTAGAGGCAAGCAAATTGTACAATGAAGGAACCGAGAAAGAAGAGAGGGGGACTTACTGTTTTAGCAAGTCTGCATTCTCCAGGACTTGAACTTGCTATCGAAAATGCACATTAAGCCTCTACGGCCACTAGAATTGGCTCTAAAACCTGGGCTTGGACAAAGCTGAGCTGATGAATAAGGGCCCTTATTTGCAACGTCACACGGCCCAAAGAAAACGGGAAGAGGCATGGTAGATGGCTACATAAACTGCTCTTGCCTTGCCTTGAACGCAATTTCTTTTCCGGACATTATGTGACCCGAGGCTCTAATTGAAAATAAGATTTTGATAGAATTAGTCAAAAACAACACAAACGCATTATAATTCAATAACAAGAAATTGGCCCAATCGGCCCTTTATTTGGTAGAGGCTGAATGACAAAGCGCCCTCTGGAGTGCAGAACGTAAAACATATTTCGTGCAGCGTAAGGGGGCTATGCTTTTGAAAAAGTACAATGTCAGGTACCTCCCGAACCTTCTGATTGTTATAAAAAAAATCAACTACTTTGATCTCTCACAATACGAGATTTCTCTTATTCCTGTGTAGTTTGTAATAAAACACCTTTGGACCTGTTCCACCTTCTGCAAACCTGCCGAACTGAATGAAGTCCAAATAGGCGAAGCATATATTCAAGATGTGGCTGAACGACGGACTCTGTTGTTAAAAGAGGTCAAATTAGCAACCATACTAAGTGACTCGAAAATTCTCTTGTCAAAACTATTCATGGGGTACATGTTCAGTCAATCTCTCGATGAGCAATGGAACAACCTGATTTGGTGCTAACGCAACCTTGCCAAAGGAAACTAGCTTTCTCATTTTTGTCAACGAGTTCTTGAAAGAGCACTAAAACGGGAAGAGTTAGGCTTCTTATTCGCACTGTCCATCTATTTCTCGCGTTTCTTGGCTACTATGGTTTTTCGAGCGGCTGCCGAGGAAATAAATGATGTCATTTCTATGGCCATTACATAAATTGTAAAAGGAAAATGAACCGCTCACACGAAGGCGGCCTTTTCACAAATGGTTGGCACTTTGTCTTCTCGGATTGGGAAAAGGCCAGTGGCACCATAAAAAAGGGCTGCTTGCACTAACCACCAACCAATGTGTCTACATTTACAACGCAGCCGACAAGTGCAGACTGAGCCAACCGACAACAACCTCCAACCAACCAACCAGCCCGATGCTAGCTTAGCAATTGCCCATTTCCATCATTACATTTCAACATATGAGGTTATTATTGGTCTCATTTTTTTATCCATTACCTGGGGTTGACACCGTCGCAAGTGGCGTGGAAAAAAAAATCCAGATAAATTTCGGTTCAATTGAAAACTGCTCTCCCCCCTTTTCAAACTCGTCCAAATGATTGTTTAACAGCAAAGTGAAAAACCGTAGTTGAAGATCAGGAGGAACCAATGGATGGATGGTTGGTCCAACTTTTGCCAGTGGTCTCCATCTAACAAACAATAACCATTGGAACATCGCTCTCCGTGATACATGTCAACCTCCCTCTGGCCCTGGGCTCCTCAAAATAGCGACCATAAGTAACACCCTAACGCCCAAATGACCATAAAAAGGAAACACTTTCCGAGACAAATGAGCTCACCAACTGTGGACTTAAGTCTTCGTTCCACGCCATAACCAACATATTGCTCGGGGACAAGCTGGTAGCGAGGCATTAGAGCTAATGTCTCGAGAAACAAAATCATTATGACACGAATCCAACGGATACTTTTTCTTCAAGATGTATTCCATCATGTTGATGTACGATTTGTTTGGATTTCATTTCAAATGGATATATTATATTATGGGCCTTCAAGGGTAGAGAATCAAAGCAAAAGATAATCCAGTGATGATTTTTGGTGTGAACTACTAGAATGATGGCTAAATTTTAGCTAACTTGTAGAGATTTCTTTTGGTTTGGTCTATCTGAGCTTAGGTGGATCGTCAAAGTCTTCACCATGTTTTATAACGAAACTTTTTTCAAAAACATTCAGAAGCATTATTTTTGACTGACTTTAGGTGTGCTCTATACGGGTTTTGCGCTACGGATGTTGGATATTTCGCCGCATATCAATGCTGAACTATTTGCTTGAAACTTTTGGATATCACACACTTCAGCAAACGTTTTCCATAATGTTGGAAGATAACAGCATGCTCCAATCAGGTGGATGGATGGAATGTAATATGTAAACTTTTGTTGTCTGGTTTTGCGAGTCGCCTCGTTTGGTGGTTTGCCCAACCATCGGAGCTCTGAAGAAGATGATTATCATATTCAACTCCGAAACTCCAATTGAGTGGTATTGACTTAATGATCAATCGCTCCCATCCATCATCATCAAAAATAAATTCTGGTGATTCACCACAGTTTCCCTTTGGTCCATCCGACGTCAAAGTGACGGAGAGGGCCATCACAACAGTTGAATGCAACTTTTCTTGCGTCGCTATCATGCTGCTCCAGGTTGATCACAGGCATGGATGGATAATACTGTATGTACTAAGGCAAGAGTCATTCGCCAATAGTCAAAATCCACGACCACTAGTCGAAGGTTTTGGCTGCAATTAATTGAACGATCCGGGAATATCACGAAAGAAAACGATCAAAAAATAATTAGATAAATCAATCTGTGGTGAGGAGAACTCGATGAAATCAATCGACCGGACCGGTTTAATGCCCAAGAACCAAGCACAAATCAGTGATGCCCCCGTTAATCAGTGTTGCCATTCCGTCGAGAATATGGCCCCAATTTGGGTTCAAACTTTCCGGGGAATATTTGCCAACACTCCTCCATTGAATTATCATCATCTGCTGAAAGTTATTCCTGTGAGACGAAAGTTGGGTTAACACATCTCAACTTATTATTCATGCAAACCAGTTTTATATCAATTCTTCATATTAAGCGTATCGCAATGTTTAAGCCCCTACTTGGTCACAAAAGTGAGATATATAGTATTGGCGAAGACAATTTTGATAACATCAAGAGGATAAGAACATTCTAAAAAAGAGGTTTATTTGACTGCCTTGTTGTTCATCGAAAACTATTACGTTTGGAAACGAATGGGACACAAAGAAATAAAAATACACTTTTCCCCATATACAACTTTTGTAAAAAAAGTGTTTGGAAAAGAAATATATTTATTTATAAATCTATTGAATGGTAACCTTTTTTGGATCCACGAGTTAAGGGTCAGTCATTTTCGATGCGTGGGCTATAATTTTACGTCCTTGTCGCTTTAATTTCAAGAACCTTGCCACTTTCGTAAGGACGAACTGTCACCAATATTATAATTCTCGTCTCAAGTGACAATCATTGAAGTCTCGTGTAAGGAAGTTTGATTTTTCCTACAAATACAGAGGATTGTACTAGGCACTTGGAATTAGAATCTTCCTAAAATCTACAAAGATGCGAGTACCTCCGGGTCGGCGGGATTTCGTTTCATTTCACTGTGGTGATCATACAAAAAGGTAATTGGGATTGATTAGATTGTGGTTGATTTTGTTGGCCAACTACTCCACCGGGTGCTCTGAGTGGTGGAAAGTGTCGATCAGATTTTCGGTGGCTGTGTGAGTGTGCCCCTTTGGGTAGATTTGTGGAAACGATCGTTGTTTGATGTGGTTTTACTTTCCGGCAATTGGGAGACCGTTGACATGGAAAATATCAATTAATTCTCCCACCGCGTTCAAAACAAGCCTACTGAACCGTCATGAAAATATCTCATACATATTATAACCGCTCATTTTGCTGCGAATCCCAATCAACTATGTACAACAACTCTCTTGCGATTCAAGTATTATTGGATCATGGCAAGAGACTGTAAGAAGAAAAAACGTGTTTTGGCTTGGTCATGATTGGCAGAACGAGCCAAAAACTCATTTCTGGTCATCATTAGCACAAGTAGCCGAAGAACCATCGCTACCATCTCATCACCCTCACCACCACCAACCCCAGAAGTCAAGTAACGATGTAGAATCCATCATCATTGTTCTGCATTCATGCCAAACCTATCTCCTTACGGCAGAACAACAGAAACCATCGTAAGAAAGGGATTTCTGGTCGCCGAAGTGAAACGAACGACTTCAAAAGGGAGAAGGGAATAAAATATGGATAAAACTGTTCGCTGCCAAATTCAAAAACATTTCCTTTTGGAAGAGTGAGCGTATTTGAAAACGTCAAGATTGATGAACTTGAAAATCGACAGCCATTTCAAGGAGCTCGTAAAATAAATGGTGCCAGAATGTTGTCTATGTACTTACGACGTGTACCGAGTTAGTCCGTCCGTGTGTGTGCGTGTGCACATGACTCGCTCTTCTGCCATACAAACATTGGTTATGGTGTGTGAGTGAGGAGTGTGCTTCAATGTCTGCCTGCCTGCCTGCCTGTCTGCCCAAAAGGCAAGTAAGTGCTTTGGGATTGGTGCCGACGGCCATCCATCCAGCCAAGAGGAATCATTATTCAAACTTTTCAATTAGCTTCAGCAGTCATATCACTAATCATTTCTTTTCATGTCACATCCACTGGTGGGAAAAACAATGCCAACTTCGTACAACTTGGTGTTATTGCAGTACACGTTTACAAACACACTCACATATCTAGCATTGTACGTTCAAACGTTCAACTACTTGTGTCTTTTTGGAACAAAGTGGCCATAGAAGACTGACAGTTGCTTTAAGGTTAATTTGACCAAATTTCGGTCTGTGATGGAACAAGGCATAGTAAGAGCTGCTGCTTACTCGTAATATTTCCAGGATTACCATCAAACAGGAGAAAAGCAGCAGTCCTTCTAACATTAGGTACATGGGAGGCATGAGTCGGGGAAGACTGAGCATTGGAAGTTGCAAGCTGGACTACTAACGTATACTGCTTTGAATCATTTCAGTCCAACCTCGTATTTGAAATGTTGTAAAATTTTGTTTGTTCATGGATAAATTACATACAAAGCGAGGGGTTGAGCTGGATGGAAGTTTCTAAGTACGTTCTTGAAATCAGATTTAATCATACAATCAAGGCTTGAACCTCAGCTGTGGCCCATTGATTGCTAAAAACAGGCATAGAAACAACTTTAATCTTCAACTACTCCAATTAATACTTGGATGAAGCATTTGAGTTTCATTATAATTTTTTAATGAAAAATTGAGGGACTGGCTAGACTTGAGTCCAAACTCACATTTCTGATTTTCATTGGATATCATTATCAATACATGATAAACTATCAATTATTTTGACCGCTAAAACGCAAAAAAAGTAAGAATTGCATTACGAATATAGTGCATCAAGCCTAGCTGTGCACGGTATAAACATGTCTGTTTTCCACCGATCGTAAGTCTTCCCTTGTTTCATTGGTCCCTCAAGTTTGGCTTTGGGTTGTTGGCTCGGGCCAAGAGTGAATTCATCACTTTCTGTCATCGTCAAATCTCTAGTATATTTAGTGCGGTCTTCATGCAGCTCTCTCGATCCTCGCTCGATCGTTGTCTTCGTCGTGGTCGTTGTCGTACTCGTCGTTGTGATCCCAGTACGGTGTACAAGAGCTCTATCTAAGTAATGGGAATGGGTGATTAATGACCCTCTCTTTGAATCTAAAGCATATGAAGGGGGATTAAGGGAGATATGATCTGTGGAAAAAATTGACATCAAATTGGAGGGCTTTAAATGGCCCCCATCCCGTCCCATATCACCTAATAAGAATTCAAAAGCACTTTCTCGCAAACACACTAACAAGCGTGAAGCTATTCGGTTAAGAGGTAATTGGTTCAAGCCATTAAACTGGTTTGAGGGAGCCAGAAATGAAAAAAAAATGTCCCTCTCAATGATAAATGACTTCAAATACTAATCTTGATATGTGTGTGTATGAATATGAATGATGATGACTCGGCCGATGGCTCGTTGCTTCATTTTGCCATTTTGCTTGACGTCCAAAAAAAAGTGAGTGAAAAATTGTTTTGTAGCCTTCAGAAAACCAAAGTTAGTTGGGACTTTTAATGGTTCCATGGACAATTTGTCTCGTATGAAGTTCCGGAGAATTAATGATTGCGCGGACGTTTGTGATCCAGATTGGATTAATCAAACTGGATAGCGGCAATCTGCAAAGCTTCGGTTGAAACGTTGCAAAACTCAATCTATTCCAAACAGAAGGTTCGTCGTTGCCTACAAAAACCTATTCAAATAATGATCGATAATTTGGCTGTGGATCGCAATAAGGGTATTGATTTCACTGCAAAAGGCTCAGAAATTGAATAAGAATTGATTAGATTCGGATTTTTCATGCGGATAAATAGAAACCTTGCTTTTAAAAGCTCTCTTTGTTATGAGGGCTGGCTAAATTCAACCGGGTTTGCTTTACAAAAATAGCTGTTAGAAATGATGACTGACATTTGAAAACGTTTGGGTACATTCAGTAACATTAACCAATGGCGAGGAAAATCCAATTTTATAGAAATATTGAAAGCCCTAGGGGATATACAGTGCCACCATGGACTAGTCAGTCCAAGAAAGTTTTGGTGCTTGCATTAAAGTTACATTTTTAAGCCTAACGAACCATAAACGACGGGACTGTACTAGCTCCAGGATAGTTCAAGCTGGCTTATGTCTCCCAATGATATGCTACGCCAATGACTTGTAGTTGTCGTTTTTTTTAACTGCAAAAAATACTAATGGGGATCACATTAATAATCACGGGAGGTTGTCACCAGGGCTACCAACTTACATTTTCAATGGCCTATGACATTGCTGGTGAGTTTGAGGAATCTACGAAACCCGTCAGTCAGCCTCAAGAAGTAACCCTGATTTTTCTTCCATCAAACCAGGGTTCCGTTTATGCTCGAACCTAACTTTTTGCTATGTGATGTAATAGGCGGGTGCTTTCACTTTCCACGTTTCCTGGCAACCATGAATTTGAAATTTGATTTGATCCCATCACTACTACCTAACAAATCTCCTCCATTGACGGATCTTTCAGCTGTCACTCCTCTCAACCTCGTCTACTTTGGGACTAGGAAAAGCTCCGACTAAACGGGAATGAAGCAAACCAGACGTTCGTCCGTGGGTCTTTTGGCGTTGGAGCCGCCGTTTGATGAAGTATCATATTCCAATTTTGAGATCGGCAGGTTGTCGTTTTCACCCACATGTGCACATGTTCGGTTTGACGTATCACTGCCAAGAGAATGGATGAGATGATGGGGCAGACGGAGAGGGCCCAAGGTTTTTTGCCTCGAAGTTTGATCAATCAATTATTTTTCTAATTACCACACCGTACATTAATCATCGTCTCAAATGGCCTGATCTCTCGAGGAACTGACAGCAGCCCATTTCAGCCCACACTACTATCAGTCGGAAGCGTATCGTACCAATACACATAATCACACAGCAACAACCCCGACAACAACCACATCAACAACAACAACATTAACAGCACATGGGCTACAGGGTGTGCCACTAACCGCCTGTCTCGTACACTCGGTCGAGCTCGATTAACACCATTTGAACTGTCAAATTTGAAATTTGAACTAAAAAACCACTGGCTCTGTTAACCTCGTTGTCACTTTTGACACGACTAAACTTGACGACCGAGATTTAAAATTGCTATTTTTTTCCTTGACGGCTGCACAGATTTTATCGGATAAACTGTCAAAGGTTGAGACAAGGCTGTAGCTGCTATTGAGCCATCCTGTGTCAGATGTTGAGGGGGCCTGAAGTTGAGGGGGCCTGCCACAAAACCATTGACAGCTTGCTTTTGCTTCTCAACGGAGTATGTACGTACGCGAGCTCGTGGACGAAACGGAAAAGAAAACCTGGCAGGCAAGCTGGCAGGCAGGATAGATGGATGGATGGATGGATGGATCGAGATTGCTTCAAATGTTATTGAGAGCTTCATGATTCTTGGACCAGATCCAAGGGCGAGCGAGAGTTTAGTTTTCGACTTCCAGCTCCCAACTTCACAATGGCATAATTAATGACTGGCCCAGGCCTAAGCGCAATTAATGAGCCCTTGTCGTTACGTTATGTGTGGTAATTCGTAGAGGCTAACAAAAGACATTCATCAAACAACGAAAGCCTCTAATACATGCATGCAGAGTCCGTATCCGAAAGGTTGATTTATGGTGGCAAATAAAACAGCCGTTCTTTTTGTCGTGATTCAATATTGGAAGCGAGTAGTATGTGGCTATTTAGTGGGTCAAGAGGAAAATCAGGGGATCTTAAGATCCTGCCCGGGACTTAATGTTTATGCCCCGTTGGATTTGTGACAGGTGATGAGAGCGAAGGTTCGCAACGGATGAAAGGAAAAGAAACGAGCAAAGAAGAACCCTCCAAACCTGACAAATGAGTTCTGATATGTTAATCCAATTAGCAGATTACTTCTCAGGGTTGCCATGCTGTCATTGAAGTTGTATATAGTACAATGCAATGGGAATTCGATCGGATCGAATTCGTCGTTATTTGAGGTCAATGTAGGGCAAGTCCACAAGGACTGAAATGCAACGAGATGATAAACCATGGAGATGGTGACAAGTTGAGTCTCTGACATAATTGGCAACCCTGAGCGGTCAGAGCACTGGGTATCGAGTTTTCGGATCTAGAGAGATAGTTTTGAATTCCTTTGTGCCATCTCATCATCTCAAATTGATCTTGTCAATGTCAATCATGTGTTGAGCCCTCATCCAGCCCGTTGAAGATCCAAATATTCAGCCTCCTGGATGATCCTGCTTCAGATTGGGAGGAGCTTTTCAAATGATTCACCCATCCAAAATTTGCCCCTCGCGTTCATTCGTTCGTTTCACAAGGACTGACAAGTGGAAACGAAAGCCTTTTTAACACCTCTTCAAACCAATTTCATTTCAAAGACATGTCGAGATCCGAGTGCTGTTGTTCTACAAGGAACACATGAAGTACGGCTCACTGTGATGGTAGTAGAATAAAAAAAAACCAAGCGTTCGGGAATAAAACACATTTGGAAACTCGATCCATTTGTTAAAAGCCACGGGAACTTTCAAGGGTCCATTAAGCTCTCGAGCAAGTGGCAAATGTAAGAGCCGAGGAGTCGAGTTCAACCCGCGAGGAGCCCCAGGGGTGGGTTGAATAACAGAGAAGCCTTTTAAAAAAGTTTCAAAACGCCGGCGTCATCCAATCCCGGCGGTTCAAGTTTTTCACTTTGTCTGTCACCTCCATTGGTTTAGCAAGTCTCAAAGTGCAATTGCTCGTGACATCCTTGAGACCTGCTTTCATACAGGACAGCCTCCTTTGAGGGGCTCTTGAGTAATCGACTACTAGGTATAAAAGACCTGTTTCTTCTTAGTAGTCTGTTGAGGCTGATCCTTGCACATCTGAAGTTAGCTGATCTCCCTAAACCTTTTGTCACCTTGGCAAATCAATATTGACCCGACGACAATCTCTCCCCTCTAGACAAATATTGGGAGATGATGAGACTCTGAAACAATCCAATCCACACGACGACATCGACAACGACGATGCTCTGCTGGCAACTTGTCGTCTCAAATGATAACCTGCGAGGGGTTGGCAGAAACTGAAAAGCAAATTAGAGCTTGACGAGAGATAAGGTAGACAGTGACAATCACCCATCTTTCCGTCCATCCTTCCATCCATCCATCCATCCATCCACCCTATCTTAGAGGGAAGAGCCACCAGCAAGTAAGGAAGCAGCAAGGAGGGAGAATGATGGGAGGGAGGAGGGTTCAAGAGTGCTTTTACCACTGATGTTCGTGTACATCTGTCACCGCGTTTTTCCCCGACCACGACGACAACAACTCTGGCGAGAACGTAGTATAATCCGGCATAAATCTCGTTCTCTCTGTATGTCCGTCTCATCCTTTTCATCATTCATCTGTTGTTAATGTTGGCTGGACCAATATTTACATTTGTCAATCTCCACTACCTTCGCTGGCTTGGCCTGAACGCCTCTTAACAACACTCCCATTTCCCATCATCCTGTGTCAAGTCGTCCTCGATCTCACCCACCCACCCATCCATCTACCCATCCATCCATCTTTCCACCCATCGAGTGTTTCACTACATCGGGATGAGTGGATACCAGATTGGCAAACCAAACCCACCAAGTACCTGGATGATTCGGTTGGATCAACAATGGTCTTGTTACACACTCGACAAATATTATGGTATCCGGATTTCACCCTCGTCCTCGTCGTCTCGATTTACTCTCGACATGAAAGAAAAGCAACAACAGGGATGAACTGATCTGATCAAGATAATGTCCTTTCCAGCTATTGGTAAGAACGGGATCGTAGTTAAACATGTCTTGAGACCAGATTTCGATCGGATTTGTCAGTTTCGTCTTAAGTGCCACACGAATTAGAAGAGGAGAAAGAGGAGGAAGTTTTCGATTTACCATGGACCTTCGAGCTCACACCCGTCCAGAGAGAGAAGAAAAATCTATTGCAATAAATTCCTTCATTTTCCAACGAGCGTAATGATGATACATGCCTCAATAAATAATCGGTTATTGCGCATACACACGACAACTTAAAATGAGCTTGTAGTGGGAAAATAGTGGCGGCCAGTCGGGATTTACGACGCTCGGCTACAAAGGTTGTTTCGGAGGAGAGAGGTTCAATTCAGAACACAACGAGCAGCATTCAGAAACAAAATCCCGCCCGCTCTGATCCCCCACATTTTATGGGCGGTTCTCCGGCCCATGAAACGCGGACTAAAAAGGACTCTTTAAACAATATCGACCCACTGCCAATATCCTGCACCATACACACCACTTCTACATTAGCCGCAAAATCCCGTTGGAAAGGTTGATTCCATCTGTTACCCCTACTTGAATTCCCCATGCACGGTCTGGTAGACACCCACGGACCAGTTCGCGTGAGCATTGCGGATTAGAATCTGGTCAGACGGGGCTTGAACTCACAGACCTTGGTTACGAGTCGAGTGGTGCGAACACCCACTCACGTATTGGCCGCAGGGAAAGCAATGAAGACAATATTAACACTCTTAAGCCACGTCGTAAAGCGAAAGAAAATGACTTCTTCCTTTTATTACGGAGAGTATGAGGGGATTTGCGCCGCAGCTCTTCTTTGACCCAAGGGGGAACTTTAGAGCCCCATAGAGACCACATGGTGCTTCCAGGGGGACCTTTGAACGCGGAGTGTGTGCGAAAGAGACACCAGAGGACTGACTGCTCCGAGTTTTTCATGGCTCTCATCGTCTGACCATGTTTATTCGAGGTTTTACGACACCACTATCACCACCACCACCACCACCACCTCATAGTCCATCCGACCGGGGGGCACGAGAACCCAATTTCCCAGTCCCGGATCTCAATTAACGCTCACTTTTTATGAGTGGGTACATTTTACGTCTCCATTGGTTGAATACGACCAAGAGAGAAGTCTTTTGGGAGATACTTTCCACTTAATGAGGAAGCATAAAATCAATCTCAACGTTCGAACTCACGCACCTTCGAATTTTTAAGGCCGAAACAAAACTATTTTTTTTTTTGAAAGTTTTTAACCAACTATTTATGTGAGACATTACAGACCTAGAACATAAAGCCCAGGTTACCTTGGAAATGTGTTTCAAATCAACCCAAACTATTGGCACATTTTCGTACATTTCTATCACAGATAAAACCAACCGGTCCATTTACAGCCGAGTTGGCGTTGTTTTTCCAAAGAGCATTGCATTTTGCATTAGTGAACCCAGAACAAACTTCACCCATACACGCCTATAAATCACACTTCTTCGAGATTCCAGGATGAGCCCGCCCCTCATCCAACATTAACAAGTAAGCCCCGCTGCCTTCCCTGGGATCCTTTAATCAAGCCATAAAAATCCATCTACTGCTCTTTGCATAGCTATGGCTATATCAATGGAGTGACGGTATGTATGGACCCTGTTGTATGTAGGCAAACCAGAGGCCAGGAGCAGGACGCTAGTTGCAAATGGAGACCTCAAATTTGCCAGGCTAATTTTTCATCCCAACGTCGAGTTGATTGTTCAATTTTCCCCGAGTCAGATTTATTGTTATTGCCAGATCCTGACTGGTAAGTACTTGGCTTGGGATCGCCTGTTTAATCTCTCGCTAGTATGTCCGTACGTGCAGTAGGTAGATAGGTAGGAGTAATGAATAGTGGACGCCTGGTTTACCCAAGATTTATCTCACCGCCTCATCCAAAACTTTCATTGGGCTTGGGAGTAATAGCACATACGGCCAGGCATATTATCCTGAAAAAGCGATGGCTGGCTGCATTTCCCATCACCGCCCCATTTCTCAATTTGGCGCTGAAAGCCATTCGATTCAGGATGATAGCGATCATCATACTCCTCTGTGTCCCCATAAAATTTGCATCTAAAATGGAAGCTCAATATCTAGCCCGAGACCTTTAAAGCCCTGTGCTCCACGGGCTTCTTTGGCTCTCTTGCCTTCATTGGGCCGCTGACTTGACCAAGTAATGAAGCCGCTTCAAAAGGATTGACGGGCAAACTGGAAAGGTGCGATGAGAATTGAGTGGAACTAACCCACGAGGGATTGCTTTGACCCGACAATGTTGCCATGAATGAGTGACCTCCTCGTTGTTGGCTGGGCTGGCTTTTTCTTTATCACACATATGATATTTTATGGGTGTTTGGCCCATAAAACTGCGCACTAAATAGAGAATTATGACTCACCAGAACATGTGGTTATGGGCAAGGGAAGAGAACGACCACTGGGAACACGGTACTGTTCTACTGTTCTGAGCTATTATGGGTTTCTAATCGAGCGGATCTGGCACTTGGTAGAAAAAAAATTGACGCGATTTCCCATTTAGGGCGGCCACACCCCTTGGTTAGTAAGGAGTATTTGAGGACGCTCTATGTCTACCAGAAGACACTTAGTGGTATGTTAGTTATTCCTTAAATCCCACTCAGTCCCTGCCACTCCCCAAAGGAACGACTCAACGTCAGATTTCACAGTTGAAATCGACAGGTAGCTATTATCCCTTCAAACTTATTGGCTGATTGAAAGAAATTCTTCATTGTACGACCTGTCAGTGCGTTCTTCATCAAACATCATCTCCTCGTCATGGTTCTCGTTTCTGAGATGATTATGACGATGATTGCTTTGCTCTGTCGTCGTCGTCGTCGTCCTCATCACCACCATCATCATCATGGTTGCAGCCAATACTGTTCAGACGGCTTAGCGTACACAAGTGTATACTACTGTAGTATTCAGCGACGGCGGTGGGACGAGAAGTTTTATTTAAGTGAAGGGTGCTTAGTTGTCAAGGACCCGCGACACTTTTGACAGCACCCTCAGTGTTCTCCGCTTGAGAGTCTTGACAGCTTGATCAAAATGACGAGGGGTTGAGAGGACGAAACAGCGGGTTGAAATTACGTCTAATTAAGGTCAAAATTCATAGCCAATGTGACAGCTTTTCAGAGTCCAAAAGATTGACTTCCTCTAGATCCACAGATCCACCGATCCAGTGTTCCACTTCACTTGTCATTCATCCGTCTATAAACATGTCTAGTCTGGAGTGGGTGTGGCAATAGGTAAGTGTGCTTCGGACTGCAGGGACAAGTAGGTCCAAAATTGGCAAATCGTTGATATGGGTAAAATCTAACTTCAAAGGCACAGGGGGCTCGATGAGGACCTAGTGATCTCAGGCCGTTGATCTTGGATCCATGTGAGAGGTTGGGTGAGAACGTTCAGGTCTCGATTTATGTTGTTTTTGTTCCAGTTGTGGCTTGTACGTGTCCATTCATCAAATCTCACTAATGAAGGGCTTTTAGTGACAACAGGTTCTTATCGATCGAAAGGAAGGGCGGGGTACGCTTTGATCAACACACTAAACAATTCAGCCCAACCCAACCTCCTAACCCCAGGGTTACTTTGAATCCAGGAGAAGGCAGCAGCAGTAGCCACTTTTAAGGAGACAGATCAACTCCTAGCACAATTGGGCATCGGTTGGGGTCTCACGGAAGTGTCGGATTATTTTGTGGAAGATCCCATGGTGTCCGACTTCTCTTGTCGGATTTCTCTTCGTTGTCTACCTAGATTCATACGCACTGTAGGTACAATATATTCCCTGTCTCTCGTAACCCTTTCTATACTTCTATTCATTCGATCGGAGCTTGGCTTTCGGAATGTCAGGCGTCTGGTGATCCAAGCCCCGATTTGAACGTCATTTTGGTCGAGTTGAAAGGGCGTTTGACTGCCAATGTCCGCTAGCCTGTTGATGTTTTTGTGGCAAAAGGATCTTGATTGGAGTTATCTAGTTACGTTAGGTTGTCAGTCAATCAGTCTTGTTGAGTGATAGGTGGAGTTCAGCCCGAGTTCACGTCAATTTTTCTCCATCTACCACTCCACTACACTCCCCTACTTATATATTTACTTACTCACTTAGTCAGCTGAATTGTCCTCCTTCAGCACTGAGCCAACAAAAATGTCTCCCGTCAAAAGTGGGAGCGTTCCAATGAGGACTTTAAACCGTGTATATTGAGGAGGGTATTCTAAAGGATCCCGTTTAGTCATTCGGACAAGAAAGGCCCTAGTGATATTTTTAGTGGATCGACTCGTTACGTGTTTCCATTTTGCGGATCTTAACCACCAGTTCCTTTTGCCTTCCAATTCAAAGGTTTGCTTGAAGATCCAACTTTGATTCACTCAATCACCAAGGTGAAGGTTTCTCTTTATGCATTTCCATGCTGCAAAGTTCGCGAAATCCTTTCACTTAGGAAAGAAGAATTTCTACACTTATGTGGTAGAATGCGTGATTATCCATGTGTTCTAATAGTCAAAAATAGCCAGTGTCCCTCTTTCAGACTTAAGGGTTTCCAAAAAAAGTTGATGAACCACAAGTTCCGGAGCGCCTCTGTTCAAGATGTCTCCGAGGGTAATCCCAAAATCGTTAATTTTGGACTGTTGACCCAAATGCACTCATTTATAGGGAGATCCTGGAGAGACGGGTTCGGTTTGCTTCGTACTTTCTTACTTACTGTCTTGGTTAATCTGGGAACGAATTGGGTCACTTCGTTCCTTTGGATTGAAATCGGAATTAGAGTTGGTCTTGTCTACTTTCACCCCCAAAACATCTTTACGCTTTTGGAATGGCATGAGTTTTATTTTTGACGAGCAATGACTTTTCATCGTCATTTATATGCAAATCTTAGATTCTTCCTTCCATTAAATGGTAGGATCTTATCAATTGAAAGATCAAAACATTACTTTTTGTCATCTAGACTACGATATACAAGCTTAATCGATTGCACCAAATTTGGCGATGAATGATTATTGGAGAATGATATCGCAATGACTGTTAAAAACTAGCTTTTATCCTGAGCATTCGTATGTCAAACTGCATCCCCACATGACATAAATAAAATGTCACATTGAATATTGTGATACCATAATCAATTGAAATTCGGTAGCATCATAATCAAACATTTTGTCAACAAACTAAATTGCCACGTTAACAAAGCTTCTCTTTGCTTTTGTGCCCATACGTCAAGGGACTTATTGCCCCCCCCCCCCACCCCATCATCATTAAAACCTTTCGAGTATTTGAAAATACACCATCAAAATATTGGGATTTCCATGACCAAGATATGTACAGAGTATCGGCTCGAACTTCATCACACTTTAGTGCACAAGATTAACAGAGGTCTCTTGTATATCTTCCTCTACATCTTTACATTACATCTACAAATGAGTATGTCTCCCACAAGATGACCAGATCCAAGACAATGAGTGGGATGTCGAAAAACTGCTCGGAGCAGTTCCATCTTGGCCATCTCTGAGTCCAATCCACTTGAACACCGGTCCGGTCAGGGAGACCGAATGGAGCTTACCTTCGTGCCAGGCGACGGAGTATTCGGGGTATTGGGTGTCGTAAACACGAGGAGGTTCCTCGCCTCCAATTTCAAGATTAACAAAATCATTAGCAACTGTCAGAGGTTTTTATGGCCAAATTGCCTCGTGATCCAGGTGAGAACGAGACTCCCGGACATTCAACTACTACAAAAACTATAATGTCGAAGATCTGAGGACTTAATCCTCATGCTTTACTACTCGGGGGCCAATTGTCGGCGGTTCCCTTTATGAGACATACTTCAGGAGTGCCAGGATTCTAGCCATTTGTACACTCGTAGACTCGTAGTCATCAGGCCATGGCATGCAATCAAATGAATTCAAAACAGCGTTGCGCATGTTGTGCAGAAAAATTACCCCTCTATCTTCTGTACTCCCAGTTCATCCGAGAATCATCGGATTCCTTTTTCTTCAGACGTTAATCTGAATGCCGGCAACCCTGGAGGAGTGGAGGTCACTTCATTTTCCTAAGAACTGACAACTCGAACCTTCATTAATTCTCATCTCTCCTAAACAACTACCTCTAGTAGTGTACTACAGCCGGATTACACCTCGTGTGCATTGGATTGGTGGGTTGGTTGGTTGGTTGGTCGGCTGAGCCGCCAGATCTCCGGGAAGTTTGTGTCACTTGATAGATGGATTGTAAAAATGACCCAGCCTCTTGTTGGTGTTGGTGGTGTCCTACATCTCATTGTAGCCGTCCCGGGTAATAATACTTTGAGCAACATCAACTCCCGTCCCAAAAGCATTTTGTTTATGACCTCTCGATTGCCTCATTGGCTTGCCTTCCCAAGTCCATGGTGGATGATGGTCCTGCCACGCCGCCTCAGGATGATAAAAAAGCCCAACTCACAATTTGTAGGCTTTGGAGCGGGTCAACTACAACTCCAGATGTAAATTTTGTCTCAAGCTCACCATGGCGTCAATTTTCAGACTCCATCTGAGAGAATCAACGTTTACAAAAATGTTGAGTATGGTGAATGTGGGCACTACGGAGAGCTCTGAAAGACAGAAATGACGTTGTTAATGCGGCCTTAAAGATCGTAGTTGCGCCGGACATTCTCAACTTTGCCATGTTCAAGGGAAAAATCGTGAATTCGTCGAAAAATGGGTCCAGCCATAGTCATTTTTCGACGTCCCCACTTTTGCCGCTCCCCTGGTAATGTCGAAGGGTCGCTGGCACAACAGAGATGAAAAATTGATCATGGTTAAAATGTCGCCGAAACATAATTAATTATCATCTAATTGACAACCAGGGAGAGGGAAAATGGTAGAAATTGAGCAGAATCCAATGATAAATGGGGTGAAACATAATACGGCAATGAATTTTCTTTCTCTCCCGGAGATTCAAGAGCGTAAACGCTACATACTCGGTCACACTAACGAACTCTTGATGCTTACGGAGAATTTTCCTTCTAAGGAGTCGTCGACCACATGTGTTGATCACGCTTCAGACCATACGTTCTTTAGTGCCTTACAGGCTTTAATTTATTCAAAATATTGGATTTCCAAAGGAACCAGAGATACTGGCCGGTTCCTGTGAGTGTTTCTGGTACCTGTGAAATGAACGATCCGCCTGGTCATTGACATAAACCTAGGATGATGTATGAGTCTGGTGGAGAAAAACATTAGCCAAAGCCAACTTCTGAGCCACTCCGGCTCCTTTGTGGCAGTACTCTTCAAAATCGCAATTCGACGTTGTTAAAATGGAAGCAGCCAAAACAACACAAGAACAACAACAACAGCAACAGCAACAGTATCAACTACTACAGCGATAAGAGCACAAGATGCGTCTGGAAGGTGATTGTTTGTTTCAAAAGCGAGAATCCAAAAATGATGGAACGAACCCAGATTGTTGGGTACTCACCTCGTCCAATGGATCGACGAGGATGACGCTGGCGGCGAGGATTCAAGCCCGTGGGTCCTCTGAACTCTTCTAATGAATAGAGCGGTGAGTCACCATCACTATTGAAATGTCCGGAATACCCCGTCCGTCTAATGTACGTACGTACATGCTGTCCCTCCAGCACATACACACACACACACACATACATTATGCGGAGGCGATATGGTCTCCCTCCGGTTTGAAAGCAATTGAAAGAGATATATGGGCCATTTGAAATGGGCGCTCTCCATTGCAGCCGGGAGCGGCCGTGTCCTGCCCTTGAACTACCATTCATCACCTCAATGGCCTTTTTAACTGCCCTCTACTCCCTTTGGCCATATACAACAATCTTTCTTTCGTTCTCTTTCCCTACGTGTGCCTTCGTCTCGTCCCCATCTCCATCCAAACCACCTCGTGGAGGGCTTCCCCTCTCAATTTTCTCAACTTCAGACTGACAACAGCAGAAGAACTGCAAATTCATGGACGTAATCTGCATTCACTTATATCCAACTATTTCGAACGAATCAGACACCATGTGGTTTGAACTAAGACAACCACGTGAAACTGACCTTGGGGCCACCATACACCAAACACTCCTTGGAATTCAAACCCTCTTCAATTGTACTTTTCAGCATTCAAGGGTATTGCAGAGCTTGTTATTTGGCCTGTATGCTGGTGTAAAAAGTAGAAAGGGGGTGGTAACTAACCCGCTAATTTTCGAAGGAGTTGGAAGTTGGTTGACAGTTAGATCCAGGAACAGAGAATTCGTCGGTGGAGCCTTAAATGCTTTGAATTAAGTCTAAACACCACCAAAGAACTCCCAATAGGAGTGCGACATCTCCTCATTCCCAAACATGGGCACAAGTAGAAGACCGATTGAGCGTCTAACGTTAACAAATGACACACGAGGACATTCGGTTTGGAGGCATAACATCATTTATTATTGTAAATAGTCTCAGTCATGGCTTGCCCTTAGGGGCTCAAGCCATAAAGGATGGTCCCCCACCTCCCGCTTGTCCCTGATTCCCTCCCAATCCCCATCGTCATCCTCCTCTTTCTCCACCTCCTCCTCCTCTTCCTCCTCTTCCTCCTCGTTGTCGTCGTCGTTTGCCCTCCAATGGAAGTGCTCGGAAGGTGAGTTAAATCATTTTTTGTGCTCTCCTTAGGTGGTTTTAATATCACAGGTTTTGAATATAGTGAGGTCGATATGGCGGTGCATATGTTTTATCGATCTTGTCAGCGGTAGAAGCAGTTGCGTTTGCAGGATTGACCATCCAGCAGATCGGAATAATGATGGGGCGCATCAGCTTTCTTACCATCAATTCCCCGTATTTTCTGCTCTAAGCCCCTCATGAGTGTGTATTTGTGTATGTGTATGAGCGCATTGACTAAGTTTCCCATTCCTCTTCTTTGCTTTTCTCCATTTGTGTGTGTGTGTGTGTGTTGTGTGTGCGACACACGAAACGACTTCTTTATGACAGTTTGACAAATGAATGGCCCTCTCAGATCTGGCAACCCGAGCATTTGCCTCCATGCCACTAGACACCATAGTCACTCAGGACGAGTAGGAGTTCTAGCTAGCCCTTGTGAAGGTGGTGGTGGAGGAGGCAGTAGTAGTAAAAGTAGTGGTAGTGGTAGTGATGGAAGTAGGTGCAGTGGCGACGATTTGGTTTGGTTGCTCAGTTCTCTCACCCACTGGTCCAGGACAGGGCCGCTAAAGATCGGCGGCCTTTGAGCTCTGGCAATGGTGCACGGGTCGTCCCCGCCCTTCCATCTCCTTTCCACGAACGACGACCATCATGATCGAGAGGGAAATAAAGAAGAAGAATAGGCTGCGGAGACAGTGAACAGAGGTCTTGTCAAACGAAGAGGACGTTTTCTCTACTCCTCCTTTGCTTTGATGGATTGAACGTATGTCCCACATCATTAGTTTTTCCTTTGGGGATCGCTCCAATGGAAAGGAAAGACGAACGATGCCTTGTCACGACTGGAGTACAAGTCTATGACATCGCTCTAGCACATGCACGCTTCCATTGGTCTTCGTAATGTTCTTCTTTGGCAAAGAGTGAGAAGAGATTTAACATCGAGAGCTCGCTCATTGTTGCAGGTCGTTGCAAACTGCCAATCTGTTTATGGGTAGAGGAGATGTGGGTAAGGAATCATACCAGGCGGGGGTCCGCCTCCCATGCCTGATGGAACAAATGGGTTGGGAAACATTGCCGCGGCTAAATGGGGCGGAAATCCAGGTGGCAAGGACCCCAGACCACCGGGTAGACCGACCGATGGTGGGACCACTCCATTGGGTCTTGAGTAGGGATGATGTCTCTCTGACGCCGAGGAAGTCTTCGTGACTGGGGATGGCGGCAGACTTGTGGTCGTACTACATGCTGCCACTTTGGAAGCTTGGGCCTGAAGCATAGCCAAGGCACTTGTGCTGACGTGAGGATTTGGGGGCATTAGTGCTTGAGCTTGTGCGGCTTGCAGCATTGCCAGGGTAGCATTGGACGAGGCAGAGGCGGCGGCACCCGACGTGTGAGACCTCAAGTGACCCATGAGATCTTCACTGTTTGAAAATCGTCGCCCGCAATATTCCGCCCCTTGAACCCAATTGCAAACAAAAGGGGAACTCGAGGATAACCCTATCAGTGAATTGGCCGTTGTTGTTGCCGTCATGGGTGAAATCATTCCTGGGTAGAAGAAAGGAGCCCCTGAATGAGCGCCGAAGGCGGCTGCATAGGCTTGTGACGAGTAAAATTGGGCATTTCTCATGGCAAAAGTGGGACAGGAGGGATCACGACATAACGGATCTGTGCACGGCTTAGGGCTCATAGACCCAATCGAGGGATAGGCCGAGATGGTAGTTGGAGGTAGAATAGATGGCATTGACACCATGCCAGAGAACACTGAATGGGGTGACACTGACAACGACACTGAAGACGTTTGAGGGTTGGGCATCGGGGACCTCTTTGGAGGTGGAGGCGAGCAAGCTCCCTTATCTGACGGACTGAGCAAATGTTTGGCAGGCGACTTTGGTTTGGGTTCAGACCCCAACGACGAGGCGGGAGAAGTTGCGGAGGGCGTTCTGGATGGTACTTGGGATTTGCACTCCTGTCCCATGTCAGGCAACGAAGGTGGTGACAGTGACGAGATGGAGGTAGACGAGGACTTTGGTCGGGCTACAAGTCCACTCGAAAATGTCTCCAATTTCAAGTGGCTCTTGAGAAGATTGCCATTGTTGTTATTGACAGCTGCACTACATGACGGTGAAGTTGAGGATGATGAGGAGCTTAGAGTTCGCCTGGATGAAGGTAGAGGACAACCCTCGCCCATCAGATTGGATTCGATCTTGTTACACGCTTGAGTAAGCATGGCTAATGGGCTGCATTTCGAATCAAACTGGAAGAGAGAAAATACAAGAGTGATAATTAGAGAGAACAACCAAATCTGTTAGTGTGTGAAAGGGAGAGAGTGGGTGAGTGCTGCATGCTTGTCCAGGATTTCTTCTCTTTCAATCACTAGGAGTGACTTTGACAAGTACAATCGTGTATCTTAGTGTCCATCTACCAATCTGTAGGAACTACCGCTGGTCTTGTGCAACAGAGCGTAGATAAACTGATTTAACAACCATGACCAACACAAAAATCTATGGTAAGGATCTACTGTTTGTCGCCTCTTTCTTAGGAAGCATTTTTCCCCCTAAAAAAATAGGTAAAATAACTTACCTCCATTGGTGGCGGTTGGATGTATTGACTCATGTTTACGGGTGATGTATTGGACCTAGATGTATCCAGCACTACCATAATGCAATATTGAGTTGGTAGACTCACACGAAGAACACAAACGTCCTATCCACGAAAAAGTTTGCAATCGACTGAGGCACGGACTGCGCTTTGGGAGCAACCTCGTGGAGCTGGAGGAGCCCCTCCTAGCCAAGTGGTGCTGGCGTGTTCTGCGGCCAAACGAGTGTGCAGAACAGAAAGAGACCTCAACCACTTATCGCGAATCTCCTCCCAGCTGACTGGTCCCCATACCCTTGTTGTGTAAGAGCGGGGCG
>NC_081449.1:673972-675030 GCF_007210705.1 Tigriopus californicus
CATCGACGCGGCAGGAAGAGGAGAGGCAAAATAAAAAAAGGTCGTGGGATGCTCCATGATGGCAAGAAAATGCTCTAAACGACAACCCACATTAATCATATTTTATGGCCAAGGCACGGTTCTTTACAATGAGCCCTACTACCAAATGACGACGATCAGTCGTGGGTGCTGCTTTCAAACTCTCCGAAATCACTCCAAGGATTTTCCCATGAATGGTAGAGCTGAAATGCCACAATGTGAAGCCCATGAATATTCTCTGAGACCACTCTTGTTAACGGAACTATATTAGCGTTTGGTGAGTAGGATAAAGAAGTGGCGTGCTCGGCAGTCAGTATCATCATTATCATGTACAATAACGATAGTCATCGAAGAGACTTGTTCTGCGCTGCAGTCCCAACCGCAACACAATGGTAGTCTTTTCAAAAGACGAAATTTACGATCAGTTTATGACAAATTGCTTTTCCGCCCGAGAAGAGGTGAAGCCCATTGCTAGGCAACATTTTCAAGCTGATTGCAGAGTCTCCGACCCATCTGGATTAGTGGATCCTCGTTAATCTTCGCCGTGGATATATTCACAAATGTTTTCGAATTTCTCAAGTGTTTGAGATGGCAAGAGGGAGGGAACTCCCTTACCTTTTCCTTTACCTTCAGTGGCTGAACTGAAGAGGTCTCTCTCTGTCTGTCTGTCTTTGTCTTCGGGTGGAATGTTGTTTGAAGTCTTTATGAGAAAAGTTCAATTTGAACAGCCGACCGACATTAATGGTCTGAACGTCAGCCAATAATTTGGTGATCGAGAAAATGACTTTCTGGCCGAGGCGTTTAACTCTTGAACTCTGCATGCTTTTTGCGTACGTACTGAGGCGAGCTGTTTTGTGTCTGTGCGCGTGTCTTTCAGCTTTGGAACATACTCGTCGACGTTGTCAATGGATTGTGGAGCGAATAGAAGTGGAGGAGTTGATTGCACTTTGCAGTCACTCACTCACTCACTCACTCACCACTCTCTTAGCCAGTCAAGTCAGTCAGTCAGTCAGCCGTCAGCCAGTCTATCTAAGGTAGTT
>NC_081449.1:675081-685891 GCF_007210705.1 Tigriopus californicus
ACGTCTAAAACAAAGGCTTCTCTTTTTGCTTTTGCTGCCCATACGTTCAAGGACTTATTGCCCCCCCCCCCCCCCCCCCCCCCCCCCCCCCCCCCCCCCCCCCCCCCCCCCACCCCCCCCCCCCCCCCCCCCCCCCCCCCCCCCCACCCCCCCCCCCCCCCCCCCCCCCCCCCCCCCCCCCCCCCCCCCCCCCCCCCCCCCCCCCCCCCCCATCATCATTAAAACCTTTCGAGTATTTGAAAATACACCATCAAAATATTGGGATTTCCATGACCAAGATATGTACAGAGTATCGGCTCGAACTTCATCACACTTTAGTGCACAAGATTAACAGAGGTCTCTTGTATATCTTCTCTACATCTTTACATTACATCTACAAATGAGTATGTCTCCCACAAGATGACCAGATCCAAGACAATGAGTGGGGATGTCGAAAAACTGCTCGGGAGCAGTTCCATCTTGGCCATCTCTGAGTCCAATCCACTTGAATACCGGTCCGGTCAGGGAGACCGAATTAGCTTACCGTGGTGCCAGGCGACGGAGTATTTGGGTTATTGGGTGTCGTAAACACAGGGAGGCTCCTCGCCTCCAATTTCAAGATTAACAAATCATTAGCAACTGTCAGAGGTTTTTATGGCCAAATTGCCTCGTGATCCAGGTGAGAACGAGACCCCGGACATTCAACTACTACAAAAACTATAATGTCGAAGATCTGAGGACTTAATCCTCATGCTTTACTACTCGGGGGCCAATTGTCGGCGGTTCCCTTTATGAGACATACTTCAGGAGTGCCAGGATTCTAGCCATTTGTACACTCGTAGACTCGTAGTCATCAGGCCATGGCATGCAATCAAATGAATTCAAAACAGCGTTGCGCATGTTGTGCAGAAAAATTACCCTCTATCTTCTGTACTCCCAGTTCATCCGAGAATCATCGGATTCCTTTTTCTTCAGACGTTAATCTGAATGCCGGCAACCCTGGAGGAGTGGAGGTCACTTCATTTTCCTAAGAACTGACAACTCGAACCTTCATTAATTCTCATCTCTCCTAAACAACTACCTCTAGTAGTGTACTACAGCCGGATTACACCTCGTGTGCAATGGATTGGTGGGTTGGTTGTTGGTTGGTCGGCTGAGCCGCCAGATCTCCGGAAGTTTGTGTCACTTGATAGATGGATTGTAAAAATGACCCAGCCTCTTTGGGTGTGGTGGTGTCCTACATCTCATTGTAGCCGTCCCGGGTAATAATACTTTGAGCAACATCAACTCCCGTCCCAAAAGCATTTTGTTTATGACCTCTCGATTGCCTCATTGGCTTGCCTTCCCAAGTCCATGGTGGATGATGGTCCTGCCACGCCGCCTCAGGATGATAAAAAAGCCCAACTCACAATTTGTAGGCTTTGAGGGGTCAACTACAACTCCAGATGTAAATTTTGTCTCAAGCTCACCATGGCGTCAATTTTCAGACTCCATCTGAGAGAATCAACGTTTACAAAAATGTTGAGTATGGTGAATGTGGGCACTACGGAGAGCTCTGAAAGACAGAAATGACGTTGTTAATGCGGCCTTAAAGATCGTAGTTGCGCCGGACATTCTCAACTTTGCCATGTTCAAGGGAAAAATCGTGAATTCGTCGAAAAATGGGTCCAGCCATAGTCATTTTTCGACGTCCCCACTTTTGCCGCTTCCCTGGTAATGGCGAAGGGTCGCCGGCACAACAGAGATGAAAAATTGATCATGGTTAAATGTCGCCGAAACATAATTAATTATCATCTAATTGACAACCAGGGAGAGGGAAAATGGTAGAAATTGAGCAGAACCAATGATAAATGGGGAGAAACATAATACGGCAATGAATTTTCTTTCTCTCCCGGAGATTCAGAGCGTAAACGCTACATACTCGGTCACACTAACGAACTCTTGATGCTTACGGAGAATTTTCCTTCTAAGGAGTCGTCGACCACGTGTGTTGATAACGCTTCAGTCCATGCGTTCTTTAGTGCCTTACAGGCTTTAATTTATTCAAAATATTGGATTTCCAAAGGAACCAGAGATACTGGCCGGTTCCTGTGAGTGTTTCTGGTACCTGTGAAATGAACGATCCGCCTGGTCATTGACATAAACCTAGGATGATGTATGAGTCTGGTGGAGAAAAACATTAGCCAAAGCCAACTTCTGAGCCACTCCGGCTCCTTTGTGGCAGTATCTTCAAAATCGCAATTCGACGTTGTTAAAATGGAAGCAGCCAAAACAACACAAGAACAACAACAACAGCAACAGCAACAGTATCAACTACTACAGCGATAAGAGCACAAGATGCGTCTGGAAGGTGATTGTTTGTTTCAAAAGCGAGAATCCAAAAATGATGGAACGAACCCAGATTGTTGGGTACTCACCTCGTCCAATGGATCGACGAGGATGACGCTGGCGGCGAGGATTCAAGCCCGTGGGTCCTCTGAACTCTTCTAATGAATAGAGCGGTGAGTCACCATCACTATTGAAATGTCCGAATACCCCGTCCGTCTAATGTACGTACGTACATGCTGTCCCTCCAGCACATACACACACACACACACATACATTATGCGGAGGCGATATGGTCTCCCTCCGGTTTGAAAGCAATTGAAAAGAGATATATGGGCCATTTGAAATGGGCGCTCTCCATTGCAGCCGGGAGCGGCCGGTTCCTGCCCTTGAACTACCATTCATCACCTCAATGGCCTTTTTAACTGCCCTCTACTCCCTTTGGCCATATACAACAATCTTTCTTTCGTTCTCTTTCCCTACGTGTGCCTTCGTCTCGTCCCCATCTCCATCCAAACCACCTCGTGGAGGGCTTCCCCTCTCAATTTTCTCAACTTCAGACTGACAACAGCAGAAGAACTGCAAATTCATGGACGTAATCTGCATTCACTTATATCCAACTATTTCGAACGAATCAGACACCATGTGGTTTGAACTAAGACAACCACGTGAAACTGACCTTGGGGCCACCATACACCAAACACTCCTTGGAATTCAAACCCTCTTCAATGTACTTTTCAGCATTCAAGGGTATTGCAGAGCTTGTTATTTGGCCTGTATGCTGGTGTAAAAAGTAGAAAGGGGGTGGTAACTAACCCGCTAATTTCGAAGGAGTTGGAAGTTGGTTGACAGTTAGATCCAGGAACAGAGAATTCGTCGTGGAGCCTTAAATGCTTTGAATTAAGTCTAAACACCACCAAAGAACTCCCAATAGGAGTGCGACATCTCCTCATTCCCAAACATGGGCACAAGTAGAAGACCGATTGAGCGTCTAACGTTAACAAATGACACACGAGGACATTCGGTTTGGAGGCATAACATCATTTATTATTGTAAATAGTCTCAGTCATGGCTTGCCCTTAGGGGCTCAAGCCATAAAGGATGGTCCCCCACCTCCCGCTTGTCCCTGATTCCCTCCCAATCCCCATCGTCATCCTCCTCTTCTCCACCTCCTCCTCCTCTTCCTCCTCTTCCTCCTCGTTGTCGTCGTCGTTTGCCCTCCAATGGAAGTGCTCGGAAGGTGAGTTAAATCATTTTTGTGCTCTCCTTAGGTGGTTTTAATATCACAGGTTTTGAATATAGTGAGGTCGATATGGCGGTGCATATGTTTTATCGATTTGTCAGCGGTAGAAGCAGTTGCGTTTGCAGGATTGACCATCCAGCAGATCGGAATAATGATGGGGCGCATCAGCTTTCTTACCATCAATTCCCCGTATTTTCTGCTCTAAGCCCCTCATGAGTGGTATTTGTGTATGTGTATGAGCGCATTGACTAAGTTTCCCATTCCTCTTCTTTGCTTTTCTCCATTTGTGTGTGTGTGTGTGTGTTTGTGTGTGCGACACACGAAACGACTTCTTTATGACAGTTTGACAAATGAATGGCCCTCTCAGATCTGGCAACCCGAGCATTTGCCTCCATGCCACTAGACACCATAGTCACTCAGGACGAGTAGGATTCTAGCTAGCCCTTGTGAAGGTGGTGGGGAGGAGGCAGTAGTAGTAAAAGTAGTGGTAGTGGTAGTGATGGAAGTAGGTGCAGTGGCGACGATTTGGTTTGGTTGCTCAGTTCTCTCACCCACTGGTCCAGGACAGGGCCGCTAAAGATCGGCGGCCTTTGAGCTCTGGCAATGGTGCACGGGTCGTCCCCGCCCTTCCATCTCCTTTCCACGAACGACGACCATCATGATCGAGAGGGAAATAAAGAAGAAGAATAGGCTGCGGAGACAGTGAACAGAGGTCTTGTCAAACGAAGAGGACGTTTTCTCTACTCCTCCTTTGCTTTGATGGATTGAACGTATGTCCCACATCATTAGTTTTTCCTTTGGGGATCGCTCCAATGGAAAGGAAAGACGAACGATGCCTTGTCACGACTGGAGTACAAGTCATAGACATCGCTCTAGCACATGCACGCTTCCATTGGTCTTCGTAATGTTCTTCTTTGGCAAAGAGTGAGAAGAGATTTAACATCGAGAGCTCGCTCATTGTTGCAGGTCGTTGCAAACTGCCAATCTGTTTAGGGTAGAGGAGATGTGGGTAAGGAATCATACCAGGCGGGGGTCCGCCTCCCATGCCTGATGGAACAAATGGGTTGGGAAACATTGCCGCGGCTAAATGGGGCGGAAATCCAGGTGGCAAGGACCCCAGACCACCGGGTAGACCGACCGATGGTGGGACCACTCCATTGGGTCTTGAGTAGGGATGATGTCTCTCTGACGCCGAGGAAGTCTTCGTGACTGGGGATGGCGCAGACTTGTGGTCGTACTACATGCTGCCACTTTGGAAGCTTGGGCCTGAAGCATAGCCAAGGCACTTGTGCTGACGTGAGGATTTGGGGGCATTAGTGCTTGAGCTTGTGCGGCTTGCAGCATTGCCAGGGTAGCATTGGACGAGGCAGAGGCGGCGGCACCCGACGTGTGAGACCTCAAGTGACCCATGAGATCTTCACTGTTTGAAAATCGTCGCCCGCAATATTCCGCCCCTTGAACCCAATTGCAAACAAAGGGGAACTCGAGGATAACCCTATCAGTGAATTGGCCGTTGTTGTTGCCGTCATGGGTGAAATCATTCCTGGGTAGAAGAAAGGAGCCCCTGAATGAGCGCCGAAGGCGGCTGCATAGGCTTGTGACGAGTAAAATGGGCATTTCTCATGGCAAAAGTGGGACAGGAGGGATCACGACATAACGGATCTGTGCACGGCTTAGGGCTCATAGACCCAATCGAGGGATAGGCCGAGATGGTAGTTGGAGGTAGAATAGATGGCATTGACACCATGCCAGAGAAACACTGAATGGGGTGACACTGACAACGACACTGAAGACGTTTGAGGGTTGGGCATCGGGGACCTCTTTGGAGGTGGAGGCGAGCAAGCTCCCTTATCTGACGGACTGAGCAAATGTTTGGCAGGCGACTTTGGTTTGGGTTCAGACCCCAACGACGAGGCGGGAGAAGTTGCGAGGGCGTTCTGGATGGTACTTGGGATTTGCACTCCTGTCCCATGTCAGGCAACGAAGTGTGACAGTGACGAGATGGAGGTAGACGAGGACTTTGGTCGGGCTACAAGTCCACTCGAAAATGTCTCCAATTTCAAGTGGCTCTTGAGAAGATTGCCATTGTTGTTATTGACAGCTGCACTACATGACGGTGAAGTTGAGGATGATGAGGAGCTTAGAGTTCGCCTGGATGAAGGTAGAGGACAACCCTCGCCCATCAGATTGGATTCGATCTTGTTACACGCTTGAGTAAGCATGGCTAATGGGCTGCATTTCGAATCAAACTGGAAGAGAGAAAATACAAGAGTGATAATTAGAGAGAACAACCAAATCTGTTAGTGTGTGAAAGGGAGAGAGTGGGTGAGTGCTGCATGCTTGTCCAGGATTTCTTCTCTTTCAATCACTAGGAGTGACTTTGACAAGTACAATCGTGTATCTTAGTGTCCATCTACCAATCTGTAGGAACTACCGCTGGTCTTGTGCAACAGAGCGTAGATAAACTGATTTAACAACCATGACCAACACAAAAATCTATGGTAAGGATCTACTGTTTGTCGCCTCTTTCTTAGGAAGCATTTTTCCCCCTAAAAAAATAGGTAAAATAACTTACCTCCATTGGTGGCGGTTGGATGTATTGACTCATGTTTACGGGTGATGTATTGGACCTAGATGTATCCAGCACTACCATAATGCAATATTGAGTTGGTAGACTCACACGAAGAACACAAACGTCCTATCCACGAAAAAGTTTGCAATCGACTGAGGCACGGACTGCGCTTTGGAGCAACCTCGTGGAGCTGGAGGAGCCCCTCCTAGCCAAGTGGTGCTGGCGTGTTCTGCGGCCAAACGAGTGTGCAGAACAGAAAGAGACCTCAACCACTTATCGCGAATCTCCTCCCAGCTGACTGGTCCCCATACCCTTGTTGTGTAAGAGCGGGGCGCTTTGCAGAACAACAAAACCGGCTCGCACCGGACAATTCAGCTGATGTGTTTTCGGGTCGGAGTGCGCCCTCGACTCTTCCTCAATGATGTTCCCCAAGGATGGTGGCGGATGGTGAACGGCGGCGACGCACGGGGAGTTCGCAGAGAAAAACGGGGTTGTGGAAGATCAGGAGCGCTCAAGAAGCCCGGCAATTGATGGGAGTGCTAATGGAAGTTTAGAAAAAATGGTGGGGAAGCACAACAACCATCGACGCGGCTAGGAGGAAGAGGAGAGGCCAAAATAAAAAAAGGTCGTGGGATGCTCCATGATGGCAAGAAAATGCTCTAAACGACAACCCACATTAATCATATTTTATGGCCAAGGCACGGTTCTTTACAATGAGCCCTACTACCACAATGACGACGATCAGTTGGTGGTGCTGCTTTCAAACTCTCCGAAATCACTCCCAAGGATTTTCCCATGAATGGTAGAGCTGAAATGCCACAATGTGAAGCCCATGAATATTCTCTGAGACCACTCTTGTTAACGGAACTATATTAGCGTTCGGTGAGTAGGATAAAGAAGTGGCGTGCTCGGCAGTCAGTATCATCATTATCATGTAACTATAACGATAGTCATCGAAGAGACTTGTTCTGCGCTGCAGTCCCAACCGCAACACAATGGTACGTCTTTTCAAAAGACGAAATTTACGATCAGTTTATGACAAATTGGTTTTCCGCCCGAGAAGAGGTGAAGCCCATTGCTAGGCAACATTTTCAAGCTGATTGCAGAGTCTCCGACCCATCTGGATTAGTGGATCCTCGTTAATCTTCGCCGTGGATATATTCACAAATGTTTTCGAATTTCTCAAGTGTTTGAGATGGCAAGAGGGAGGGAACTCCCTTACCTTTTCCTTTACCTTCAGTGGCTGAACTGAAGAGGTCTCTCTGTCTGTCTGTCTTTGTCTTCGGGTGGAATGTTGTTTGAAGTCTTTATGAGAAAAGTTCAATTTGAACAGCCGACCGACATTAATGGTCTGAACGTCAGCCAATAATTTGGTGATCGAGAAAATGACTTTCTGGCCGAGGCGTTTAACTCTTGAACTCTGCATGCTTTTTGCGTACGTACTGAGGCGAGCTGTTTTGTGTCTGTGCGCGTGTCTTTCAGCTTTGGAACATACTCGTCGACGTTGTCAATGGATTGTGGAGCGAATAGAAGTGGAGGAGTTGATTGCACTTTGCAGTCACTCACTCACTCACTCACTCACCACTCTCTAGCCAGTCAAGTCAGTCAGTCAGTCAGCCGTCAGCCAGTCTATCTAAGGTAGTTCTTTGACAGGGCAAATTCGCTCTTTTCTTACAAGAGAGACCGATTCTTTTCCATCAATCAAATGAAGTAAAGAGGCCCCCCACGGGTTAGGCTGTCAAGTGCCCCGGCGTTGAACGATTACTGTTGTTACTCCTTGCTGTTCTATAAGCTCAGAGTGTGACTAGAAAAGGCGGCTAAGGCTCGGAGGATCTGCTAAAGTACAATGAGTTCAAAATCAAACAGCCTTCTGCACCATTTTTCACTTATTTTATTTGCGAGAGGCCCTGAATTTCTGCACCTGGGACGCAATGGTCCGGATGTCAAACGTCTATTCAAGGAGTGCATGAAGTCACCCTGGTGATCTTTTTGGTGGACGTGACACCACCTGTCATAGAATGAGAGAAGAACGCGACAACCTCAAGATCGATGATGACATAACGTCGAGATTCGCCTTCGACAAACCAAATCGCCGCCTTCTGCCTCTCTCTATGGGCGTGTGTGTGTGTGTGTGCTTCTCGTTCTTTCTGACTTGCGAGTTGGAAGGCTCGTCGTCGTATCAAAGTCAGAGCCCGTCGCCGTAGGTCTGGCCAAGCAAAGCGACAGCCTCTCATCCATCCATCCATCCATCCATCCATCCATCTATCCAGCCATCCATCCATCCTTCTTTCTTTTCTTCTTCAATCCATCCATCGCCTCAATAACTCCTACGACTGTGTTCCTCATCACAAGGGCCTTCACGAAAGAACACTGATAATCCCTACAAAAGGGGGCAAATAGCGTTCAGTTTCCTCCCAGATTAGGGATGATTTGCCTGCCAATCGTGATTGCACATGGTATTCCATGTCGTGAAGAAAATCATGGGGATGCTAATGATGATGATGATGATGATGAAGATGATGAAGATGGAGATTATAATGATGATATTCATTCGAGTGTTGTGTAAGAAATATTTCCATGAATCTGGGATCCTCGATGGCTTCTGAGAGGACACATTAATCATCTGTCGGACAGCCCGTCGGTTTACACAGTGCAGCGCTGGGATGCGTACAAGAGACGACCCGCCAGAGTGAAAGAGAAAGAAAGAAAGAAGAGGCTGGGAAAATGATCTGCCCACTCTTTAGTTCGGTTTCAGGGCTAATTCAGGGATTCAAACCTCCAGCCATTCTGTCCTTGAACAACCATCGATCAGTCGGTCAGCCCGCTTTGCTCTGACCGGCAAGCCACCGGCTAAAGTAGTAAACCCTAGAAAAGATCCCTGATCCGTTCCATGACGAGAGCGCAGGTCTGTGCTTCTCTTTCTTTCTGCCTCTCTGTCTCTCTCTCACTGATCATCATCCTCCCCCTGAAACCGAACGATAATACCGAGAGTGCATTGTGGGTGACAGCCGGGCTCAGGTTTTGAAGGATAATGATTTGTGACAAGCACTTTAAAATTTATGAAAAAGCCCGTCCGAGGAATTTTTGTGGGGTTTTTGAGGTCCCTCCATCTTATACTTCATCTTCGTTCGTCTCCTTCTTCCATTCACTTTGGAGGTGGATCATTTATCATCATGCTCCTAACTCCGATATGGGAAAGAGAGAAAGAGACGAAGAAGCTTTTGTCGAAGGAAATCGAGAATTTTGGGTTTGGGTCTATCCGTTTTAAATTCTGTTTACCATTAGTCATTTTGGTCGATGGCAATGCCAAACCCACCGTGGCCAAGGTTGAAACAACTCGGAGGGAGCAAAATTTTCACACACCCAAGTTTACTTGGGTCTCCGAAAGGGAAGGGGAACTCCAACGAGCAAAGCTGTCATTTGCAAGACGTTTGAGGATCAAATCGTCACCTATGATATTGGTCCCAAAGTGCTCTTCATTGTCAGATCAAGCTACGTCAAACGAATTCCCGGTCGATTAATGAATTGGCTAGCCTTGTCTAGGGACGATCAAGGTGAGTGCTAAATAAAAGGACCATTCATTAACTCAACTGACGGATAAGAACCTTCGGCGTTGCGAAATAAAGAAGACGCCCGACCAAGGAACTTGCTCCCTAGTGCCAATTTATATTTGTGATCAGTGGAGTACCATTCGTATGTGTTCGTCGAGTACGAAGGAGTTTCGTTTTGAGTTGGCTAATTGATGATAACACTAACAAAGAACGCAACCCATCATCGGTAAGAGCGACCTATTTAAATCTGAGGGCGTGTTCTGACGAGTGTTGTGAGTATACGAGTACCAAGCCTCCTCCCTTGTCACTCGCTCGTCGTTTCCGACACAAACTATTTTCCCATCAATAGAGATCCATCTCCGAAAGTTGAATTAACTCCAGGGTTTGATAAGTGATTTCAATTTCTCCTCATGTCTCATCAATCAATCAGTGTCAAACACAGTGCATTCACTCCATAAAAGGTGCCATAGAGCCTTCCCCCGATATTCATCCGTTCAGGGATGCCATTTTCCCTATCTATCTCACACGTTGTTGCAACATCATGTCAATCGATCAGAGCACTCCCATCCACTAGCTAGAATTTCAACCCGAGTGTACTGGACGAGATATGCGAAACAGAAACAACGTAGTTTTGTGGATGGTAGGAAAGTCTTCCTGAGGGGAGTCAGAGCTTGTTGTCAAAATATTTGTTTTATCCTTGGGGGAAAAATCAGTTTTGGTAGGCAATTGATGTGATTTTGGTATCGCTTACAAACAATTATCATGATCCAACAGATTTATTATACACTGCTTCTGAATGTGATGTGTATTGGTCATCTTGGATTGCTGTTGGAGTTTCACAAGCTTCATATTTTCGGACGAATGAAAAAAAGGGGGCGATGAACCGGGTTTAATCCTGATTCATCATCATTAGAACATTGTACATCATGGCGAGGGTAAGTAAAGCCCCTCAATCTCGTCAATCTATATTCCATTGTTTCAATGTCAAAGGACTTCCGACGTTTCCTCATCGCAGAGAAGAACAACGAGATAGATGGATCTCCTTTGGAAACAGTGGGCCAAAATTGAATTGCCCAACGAACGAGCTCGGTTCCACCATTCGGGCCAAAACGGCTTTATGTACATAGCTAGTCATGAATC
>NC_081449.1:686850-687495 GCF_007210705.1 Tigriopus californicus
ATGGCTTTTGAACCACTGTGGCAGTTGTCTCAAGGGTGAGACGAGAGGGGTGAGTTGATCATCGAAGAATCCAGCTGTTGTGTCCATAGGAATGCGTCGAGTTCTGGTCGTGTCTTTTTCTGAGTTTCTGTGGTTGGATCTGGGGATCTTTTAGTCTCCAAGAGGAGAAGGAGGAGGAGGCTGGGTTAGGGCAGCTCATTGCCTTTGCCAGTAAACAAGACCATAGATTATGCTTGATGGATGATATCTTGGTTGTGATGCTTCCCAAGCTGCCAAAATCGCTGCTGGTTCGCCAGCGTTAGTCATTGGAGGGACGTGGTCCACGTCGCCGTCTTTGTCCAAGCCAGGAGTCATTCTGTTGATTAATGCTCTTTTCCACCAGCCATCGGTTTCTGTCTCAGGAGCAGCCAATCGCAGTATATGATTATTCTCTCGGATCATGGGCCAGTCACTTGAAGGAGAACTACCGCCATTGCAATGCTCACTATCCTCGTCTCTGTCTGTTTTTGGCGTTTTTGGTCATTGCTTGGCTCGCATGGGCGCGACGTTTGTTCGACGTTTGTTCGTGTTGATTTGCATTTGAAATGTGATCTTTTTGCCCCAAAACTCCGTCGGACGTTATTAACAAGACGATACAGCAGTTTT
>NC_081449.1:687531-691492 GCF_007210705.1 Tigriopus californicus
GAAATGTGATCTTTTTGCCCCAAAACTCCGTCGGACGTTATTAACAAGACGATACAGCAGTTTTTGTATCTCTCGTTCTGATTAGTGAACGGTGGGCAGAACACATGTTCCAGTCTCAGCTCCATTCGTTCATCCTTAAGATCTAATGATGGCATAAAACTGTCCAACAGCTCAAAATTAATGGGAGCAATTTGTTTGCCAGGATTTCCAGCCCAATTCAGGATTGCGCTGACAAATCGCATTGAACGAAAATGGCGATAAGGCGATGATGGTGTGGTGTAGAAATTGTAATGGAAGAGATCATATGTTCCGAACACGCTGTGTCCAAGTTCCACAACGGATTGGCAGCCCTGGGTGCGATAATTCATTCTTGTCTCTATCTCTCCCATTCTTATTGGCTTTAATGTCATGAAGCAAGAGTGCTCCAGTCATCAGTTCGTTAAATCAACTAATTTATGTCCAGAGCAATTGGCCTCATTTTTCAAGGCATTTCCCATTTCCATGTGGAATCTGTCAAACATCAGCTGAACTCCGAGAAGCAGCTGACCAATATTCGCGGCATTAAGGCATTAAATTTGGACTCATTAAAGGGTGATTTGAGCCAGCCACAAGCTCGGGCATCCACTACGGAAAAATCATTCGACTGTCTCATCAATATCGTGCTTTCATGATGATGAAAAGGAAGTTTACTTCCGTCGTTACTAGTCGTCGTCTTGTCTATGGGTCTAATCTAGCTAAACTATTTTAATGGCTTGAATTTAGAATATGCAGTAAGTGTCTAGAAGTGTGCGAGAATCTTGATGGTAAAAAATAAGATGTAGACAAACAGCGTAAGAGAATGAGAACCGGTGGGTGGGTGTGGTGGAGGTTCTCACACAACTATCCTCGATAGCTTCTCTTACGCTAATGACGACCGGAAGTTGCAATGTTGTGAAAGCATGGTTGAACGTGCAATTCGGAATAGATCATCAGTATCAATGCAACCTCGACTGGCATGTACCTCCTCCTAGTAATGACTATAAGTAAACTTTGTCTTTTTTCGCCTACATGGCAAAGCTACATTTTGGCTTTTCACGAGATTATTTGATATTTAACATAATTCACAACTGGTCAAAGACCATTTGTTTTGTTAAAAGGCTAGTTCAGTCCAAAAATATGCCTCAAGGTGACCCAGATGAATTGCTTTGGAGGAGCAAAGACGATGCAGCCTTTACATCCTTTCCCTTTTAGATCGGTGTTATTAGGGACCTTGTGTGGCAAGATTCAACACCCTCATTATCTATTTTGTGGAGGTCGATTTAAGCGCTTTCAAGAAGCGTAGAGGATTGGATGGATCTTCCATCTTCCCAAATTGACAGAGGAGAAATGAGGTGAACGATGATTGGAGACTTTTCCTCTTAATTTTGTGCCCAATCATCACCAATGCTTGTTGGTTGGCTGCTTGTCGCCTCCTCCCTTTCTTCTCTATGAACATGTCGACGAGTACTCCGAGTACTCCAAAGTTCGTCGCGCCGAGACCAATATCCATCCTCCCCGCCACCACGGCTTCGAAGAATCCCTAGCCTGAAGGTGGGAAGCGGTGTTCAAATAGTGCTGGTTGCCAATCTAATGCTTGATCCTGACTTGGACGATGAGCAGCATTTTTCTTTGAGAAACGAATTAGCCAGTGGTGTTGGATTTCCCCAAGTCCATCCAACAAGTTCCAATGTCGCAGAGTGTGTTGTTGTGTCCACTCTTGGGCCAGTAAGTGTTTGTGAAGCTACAAATGCCATTTGTCTCTGTCGCTCCATGCCGGATTCTTTGTCAAAATACTTCTTTTGAGACATTTTTTGACCAAGACACAGACGGAGCAACAACATTATTTACGTTGTCCTCTTCGTTTAAATTCTTTGCCCATCGTCACGTCATTTTGCCTCGCTTCAATGAAGCCCTGTCAATCAATTTGAAATTGCACATTTGTTTGACAACTCACCTCGAGCTCATTGGATGGACGTACACACGACTACATACGTATGTACCTACGAACGAACGAACGATCGAGTCCGAATGGCCGAGAGAAGCACTCACTCTCGCATTCATCCAATATGTTAATCTCGAAAATCTACTACTGCAACCTGAAACATTCCCCAAGGATTTGACCAGGACTGCCATTGCAGAGACGCTCATCCGAACCGAGGGGTCAAATTGAAACCAAATCCCCGACTAATTGTTTGTCACAAGAGTGCCAAGCCCAAAAACACTCTATGCCTGGTCCAACAATTGTAGCCTGATACGCCAATGCCTCTCTCGTTTTCTTTCTTGAATGAGTGCTTTTGAAAAGTAACTGGCTTGAGTTTGTCTTTGCGGAAGTTTCATTATGGAATATCAAGGCTGCATGTTGAAAATTGAGTCTTGCAAATAAGTGGCAATTACTTTCAGTTTGGACCATTTCGACTAATTTGTGCCTGACAAGACACTGGACCTTGCACGATGATGCGAGTCAGCGTTCATTCTTGTCGTGATCCAAGGGAAAAGAGAGCTACAAAGCAAAGGCAGTTTTCACTTGCCACCCATCCGCATTGAAATTTGTGGCTTGTTTAAAACCACCATCGGTATGCGTTGGTTATTCATTTCATATTCAATGGAACATAAGCCCAATGCCAGAATAATAACAATACCAATTTATGTTTGTTTAAGCCAACTTTGATTACACCAAGACAAGTGATAACTAATTTTCAGTAACAACTCAAAATGACCTTCTTTTGATCGGACTTTGGCAGCCCTGAATTTAAGGCTTCATCGAGCGTGTCTCTCGAGATGCGATCTCTTCAGTCCAATTAAATTATTTTCCTCAACAAAGATGGATTGACGTGCAGGAGAAGCTTATAAGATCCAAATCTCTGGGCTTCCTTGTCTCTGCGCCTCAAATTTGAGGAATAGGTCAACGACAAATATCGCATGTCAACTCATATTGGGCGCTCTTGGGGAGATTGGGCATCAGAAAGAAGGCGGAACGATAAGCATTGCCACTCAAAACCGATTCTCAAGTCAAGCCCAATCGAGGCCGGAATATTGATCTGCAACCGAAGGAAAGGTCAAAAAAACAGCCTAGAGAAACGACGAAGTTTCGTTGTATGGATTTATTCCTTCAAATTGGGGCTGTTCTATTTCTAAGGAGTTTTACGAAAGTTGCAATTCTTTGGCCAGTCCTAGAAATATTATGATGGTTATGCTCATCTCGGCCAATCTCGTGTGAATGAATTGTAATCAATTGAATCATGAAATTTTTGATATATCAAGATGCTAACTCAAAGATTAAATGCCGACATTATCCAATCATGATCAAAGTGTTCCTGAAATAAATCTATCTATCTATCTATATCTACCTCATTCCATTTCCGTGCCTTGTTGGCAATCAGTAGCCATACCGTTGTGGTAGTGATGTCAAGACATCATCGTCAAACCACTCAATTTCGTAGAATTTCATTCTATCTGTCTTGTATGCGAATATTTCTAAAACCTGGGAAACGAAATTTTACTAACTAAAAATCATCTTACCCGTAAAGTCCATATCCTTACGAATACAGCTCAAACGATTCTGACGTTTTGGAGCCCATTTCTTGTGTGAACCCAAGTAGCCAATTGAACAAGCGATTTTTTCACGAAGCCTTGAAATCTGGCTCAAAAGAGGACTTGCTTGACTAATGCCAAAAACGAAGTGTCCTTTGGCGAAAACTCCAAGCAGCGCCAACAAAATTTGCTTCGAATGTAAGAAAAAGCAAACTTGGAGTTTTGCTTGAGGCCAGTGAGCAAATGCATATTATATTCTAAGATTAGATTTCAACACCTCATTCACAGTATCTATGTTCCTGTTTTGTTTAAATAAGCAAAAACCAAATTAATTTTGTGAATTAGATTACACTAGATTGTTGCATACACTTCCAAATACACGCCATGAAAGGACATTGCGTTACCATGAACC
>NC_081449.1:691543-735607 GCF_007210705.1 Tigriopus californicus
GGTTCATGGTAACGCAATGTCCTTTCATGGCGTGTATTTGGAAGTGTATGCAACAATCTAGTGTAATCTAATTCACAAAATTAATTTGGTTTTTGCTTATTTAAACAAAACAGGAACATAGATACTGTGAATGAGGTGTTGAAATCTAATCTTAGAATATAATATGCATTTGCTCACTGGCCTCAAGCAAACTCCAAGTTTGCTTTTTCTTACATTCGAAGCAAATTTTGTTGGCGCTGCTTGGAGTTTTCGCCAAAGGACACTTCGTTTTTGGCATTAGTCAAGCAAGTCCTCTTTTGAGCCAGATTTCAAGGCTTCGGTGAAAAAATCGCTTGTTCAATTGGCTACTTGGGTTCACACAAGAAATGGGCTCCAAAACGTCAGAATCGTTTGAGCTGTATTCGTAAGGATATGGACTTTACGGGTCAAGATGATTTTTAGTTAGTAAAATTTCGTTTCCCAGGTTTTAGAAATATTCGCATACAAGACAGATAGAATGAAATTCTACGAAATTGAGTGGTTTGACGATGATGTCTTGACATCACTACCACAACGGTATGGCTACTGATTGCCAACAAGGCACGGAAATGGAATGAGGTAGATATAGATAGATAGATAGATTTATTTCAGGAACACTTTGATCATGATTGGATAATGTCGGCATTTAATCTTTGAGTTAGCATCTTGATATATCAAAAATTTCATGATTCAATTGATTACAATTCATTCACACGAGATTGGCCGAGATGAGCATAACCATCATAATATTTCTAGGACTGGCCAAAGAATTGCAACTTTCGTAAAAACTCCTTAGAAATAGAACAGCCCCAATTTGAAGGATAAATCCATACAACGAAACTTCGTCGTTTCTCTAGGCTGTTTTTTTGACCTTTCCTTCGGTTGCAGATCAATATTCCGGCCTCGATTGGGCTTGACTTGAGATCGGTTTTGAGTGGCAATGCTTATCGTTCCGCCTTCTTTCTGATGCCCAATCTCCCCAAGAGCGCCCAATATGAGTTGACATGCGATATTTGTCGTGACCTATTCCTCAAATTTGAGGCGCAGAGACAAGGAAGCCCAGAGATTTGGATCTTATAAGCTTCTCCTGCACGTCAATCCATCTTTGTTGAGGAAAATAATTTAATTGGACTGAAGAGATCGCATCCTCGAGAGACACGCTCGATGAAGCCTTAAATTCAGGGCTGCCAAAGTCCGATCAAAAGAAGGTCATTTTGAGTTGTTACTGAAAATTAGTTATCACTTGTCTTGGTGGTAATCAAAGTTGGCTTAAACAAACATAAATTGGTATTGTTATTATTCTGGCATTGGGCTTATGTTTCCATTGAATATGAAATGAATAACCAACGCATACCGATGGTGGTTTTAAACAAGCCACAAATTTCAATGCGGATGGGTGGCAGTGAAAACTGCCTTTGCTTTGTAGCTCTCTTTCCCTTGGATCACGACAAGAATGAACGCTGACTCGCATCATCGTGCAAGGTCCAGTGTCTTGTCAGGCACAAATTAGTCGAAATGGTCCAAACTGAAAAGTAATTGCCACTTATGTTGCAAGACTCAATTTTCAACATGCAGCCTTGATATTCCATAATGAAACTTCCGCAAAGACAAACTCAAGCCAGTTACTTTTCAAAAGCACTCATTCAAGAAAGAAAACGAGAGAGGCATTGGCGTATCAGGCTACAATTGTTGGACCAGGCATAGAGTGTTTTTGGGCTTGGCACTCTTGTGACAAACAATTAGTCGGGGATTTGGTTTCAATTTGACCCCTCGGTTCGGATGAGCGTCTCTGCAATGGCAGTCCTGGTCAAATCCTTGGGGAATGTTTCAGGTTGCAGTAGTAGATTTTCGAGATTAACATATTGGATGAATGCGAGAGTGAGTGCTTCTCTCGGCCATTCGGACTCGATCGTTCGTTCGTTCGTAGGTACATACGTATGTAGTCGTGTGTACGTCCATCCAATGAGCTCGAGGTGAGTTGTCAAACAAATGTGCAATTTCAAATTGATTGACAGGGCTTCATTGAAGCGAGGCAAAATGACGTGACGATGGGCAAAGAATTTAAACGAAGAGGACAACGTAAATAATGTTGTTGCTCCGTCTGTGTCTTGGTCAAAAAATGTCTCAAAAGAAGTATTTTGACAAAGAATCCGGCATGGAGCGACAGAGACAAATGGCATTTGTAGCTTCACAAACACTTACTGGCCCAAGAGTGGACACAACAACACACTCTGCGACATTGGAACTTGTTGGATGGACTTGGGGAAATCCAACACCACTGGCTAATTCGTTTCTCAAAGAAAAATGCTGCTCATCGTCCAAGTCAGGATCAAGCATTAGATTGGCAACCAGCACTATTTGAACACCGCTTCCCACCTTCAGGCTAGGGATTCTTCGAAGCCGTGGTGGCGGGGAGGATGGATATTGGTCTCGGCGCGACGAACTTTGGAGTACTCGGGTACTCGTCGACATGTTCATAGAGAAGAAAGGGAGGAGGCGACAAGCAGCCAACCAACAAGCATTGGTGATGATTGGGCACAAAATTAAGAGGAAAAGTCTCCAATCATCGTTCACCTCATTTCTCCTCTGTCAATTTGGGAAGATGGAAGATCCATCCAATCCTCTACGCTTCTTGAAAGCGCTTAAATCGACCTCCACAAAATAGATAATGAGGGTGTTGAATCTTGCCACACAAGGTCCCTAATAACACCGATCTAAAAGGGAAAGGATGTAAAGGCTGCATCGTCTTTGCTCCTCCAAAGCAATTCATCTGGGTCACCTTGAGGCAACACTTACAACATATATCTTTTCTGTTGGGCATCCCTTATCAGTTTAGCTCTCAAGGAGGACCGACTTTTTCCACAAAATTAAACATTATTGCCCTAATGTTCGTAGTACAAAATGAAGTAGTATTTTTTTAACCAACCAGTTCGAGACTATTGCCCATTTGCTGGCAGATATTCCCTGACGGCGCCCAAAGGGTGTGACAAAACTCAATGATTTGCAAGAACGCTCCTCATTTTACAAAACTCATTAATGAAAGAATGCCGAGTGATCGATGATGAGGATTGAGGAGTGATCACCGATAACTTCGACCCCAAAGAAGGCTCGGAAAGAACCGCCTGAGCATTCTAGGGAACTTCCTCGCACCAGGAATACTTGATCCAACGTCATTAATATCAATAAGCCGCCTATGTGGGAAATTCTCTACCAAGGTAGCAAATCAATTTGATCAAGCAATATACGGATACAGAAGTTTGAATACTTTTTCCTTCAAACTTGGCCCACGAAAACTACACGCATGCATATGCACGCACAGCATTGCAAGGGAATGAAGCGTAATTGAAGATAATTTTAGCGTCTTCTTCATTATGGGCACCAGACACAGTCACAGAGGACATAAGATGAATGCACAATATTGATGAGACAGTCGAATGATTTTCCGTAGTGGATGCCCGAGCTTGTGGCTGGCTCAAATCACCCTTTAATGAGTCCAAATTTAATGCCTTAATGCCGCGAATATTGGTCAGCTGCTTCTTCGGAGTTCAGCTGATGTTTGACAGATTCCACATGGAATGGGAAATGCCTTGAAAAATGAGGCCAATGGCTCTGGACATAAATTAGTTGATTTAACGAACTGATGACTGGAGCACTCTTGCTTCATGACATTTAAAGCCAATAAGAATGGGAGAGATAGAGACAGAATGAATTATCGCACCAGGGCTGCCAATCCGTTGTGGAACTTGGACACAGCGTGTTCGGAACATATGATCTCTTCCATTACAATTTTCTAACCCACACCATCATCGCCTTATCGCCATTTTCGTTCGTTGCGATTTGTCAGCGCAATCCTGAATTGGGCTGGAAATCCTGGCAAACAAATTGCTCCCATTAATTTTGAGCTGTTGGACAGTTTTATGCATCATTAGATCTTAGGATGAACGAATGGAGCTGAAGACTGGAACATGGTTCTGCCACCGTTCACTAATCAGAACGAGAGATACAAAAACTGCTGTATCGTCTGTTAATAACGTCCGACGGAGTTTTGGGGCAAAAAGAATCACATTTCAAATGCAAAATCAACACGAACAAACGTCGAACAAACGTCGCGCCCATGCGAGCCAAGCAATGACCAAAAGGCCAAAAAAAGACAGAGACGAGGATAGTGAGCATTGCAATGGCGGTAGTCTCCTTCAAGTGACTGGCCCATGATCCGAGAGAATAATCATATACTGCGATTGGCTGCTCCTGAGACAGAAACCGATGGCTGGTGGAAAAGAGCATTATCAACAGAATGACTCCTGGCTTGGACAAAGACGGCGACGTGGACCACGTCCCTCCAATGACTAACGCTGGCGAACCAGCAGCGATTTTGGCAGCTTGGAAGCATCACAACCAAGAATATCATCCATCAAGCATAATCTATGGTCTTGTTTACTGGCAAAGGCAATGAGCTGCTCCTAACCCAGCCTCCTCCTCCTTCTCCTCTTGAGACTAAAAGATCCCAGATCCAACCACAGAAACTCAGAAAAAGACACGACCAGAACTGCCGCATTCCTATGGACACAACAGCTGGATTCTTCGATGATCAACTCACCCCTCTCGTCTCACCTTGAGACGACTGCCACAGAGGTTCAAAAGCCATTTTGAAGGCTACCAGAATATCGAAACAAATCGTGGTATCTTTTAGCCATGTGTGAGCATTTAATTTGAGCTAGAATCTAAAAAATAAATCAAATCAAAGTTCCTCCTTATGATTTCGCGAGGTAGAAGACTGTTAAGATGGATTCGTGCACTTTTTCCAATACTTGATAAGGCTTTTTGACCGAGAGTGGGCGAGTGTAAATCTCAGCCATTGAAGAAAAGGGACTGATGGCATGACACTGGACAAGGAATTGAATCAAGACATTGTAGATTGCCCACCTCCCTCTGGCGTTCTAAACCCACTTAACACAAACCGAGACTAAACGAATACATATTGACATTGACGAGGAGCAATGAGGAGCTAGGAAACAAGAACCCTCCCTTGATCAAGCTCCAGGATCAAAGTGACATTTAGACACCTCTCATGAGAGACTCTCTTGGGGAGGACGTGTTCTGGACAAGCGAACCCACCGGCTGTCGGTCGAGCCAGAAAGTGCGTTTGGTGGGATTTTTTTTTTGCTCTTCATCTCATTGTGAGTGATCAATATTGGACTCCGAGCCTGATGGATTTCTCATGGATATCAAATTACCTCTTGCCAGGGATTTAATGGAGGGGAAATCCATAAACAAGTGATATATTGGTCATTGCGTGATTCGTTGGTTATGGTCGTTTGCCAACAACCCAATCCGATAATGACTTTCTCAATCATTGTGGACATGGCACCAAGCATACACCGAGCGAACAGAACCGCGGTGTGCACATAGAGGGCGAAAATCATTACCATCCAAAGTGCCTCTGCTCCTGCCAGCCAACCAACCATCAACAACCACATGCACACAAACACTTTCGTCATTGTAATCAAACTCAATGAGAAGAATATGTGTGAGACCAGGGCCCGAAAAGCATACAGTCTACATCGATTCATGACTAGCTATGTACATAAAGCCGTTTGGCCGAATGGTGGAACCGAGCTCGTTCGTTGGGCAATTCAATTTTGGCCCACTGTTTTCCAAAGGAGATCCATCTATCTCGTTGTTCTTCTCTGCGATGAGGAAACGTCGGAAGTCCTTTGACATTGAAACAATGGAATATAGATTGACGAGATTGAGGGGCTTTACTTACTCTCGCCATGATGTTAATGTTCTAATGATGATGAATCAGGATTAAACCCGGTTCATCGCCCCTTTTTTCATTCGTCCGAAAATATGAAGCTGTGAAAACTCCACAGCAATCAAGATGACCAATACACATCAACATTCAGAAGCAGTGTATATATAAATCTGTGTGGATCATGATAATTTTTGTAAGCGATACCAAATCACATCAATTGCCTACCAAAACTGATTTTTTCCCCAAGGATTAAACAAATATTTTGACAACAAGCTCTGACTCCCCTCAGGAAGACTTTCCTACCATCCACACAACTACGTGTTTTGTTTTCGCATATCTCGTCCAGTACACTCGGGTTGATATTCTAGCTAGTGGATGGGAGTGCTCTGATCGATTGACATGATGTTGCAACAACGTGTGAGATAGATAGGGAAAATGGCATCCCGAACGGATGAATATCGGGGAAGGCTCTATGGCACCTTTTATGGAGTGAATGCAATGTGTTTGACACTGATGATTGATGAGACATGAGGAGAAATTGAAAATCACTTATCAAACCCTGGAGTTAATTCAACTTCGGAGATGGATCTCTATGAATGGGAAATGTTGTGGTCGGAAACGACGAGCGAGTGACAAGGAGGAGGCTTGGTAACTCGTATTATCACAAACACTCGTCAGAACACGCCCTCAGAATTTAAATAGGTCGCTCTTACCGATGATGGGTTGCGTTCTTTGTTAGTGTTATCATCAATTAGCACCTCCAAACGAAACTCCTTCGTACTCGACGAACACATACGAATGGTACTCCACTGATCACAAATATAAATTGCCACTAGGGAGCAAGTTCCTTGGTCGGGCGTCTTCTTTATTTGCAACGCCGAAGGTTCTTATCCGTCAGTTGAGTTTAATGAATGGTCCTTTTATTTAGCACTCACCTTGATCGCCCTAGACAAGGCTAGCAATTCATTAATCGACCGGGAATTCGTTGACGTAGCTTGATCTGACAATGAAGAGCACTTGGGACCAAATATCATAGGTGACGATTTGATCCTCAAACGTCTTGCAAATGACAGCTTTGCCCGTTGGAGTCCCTTCCCTTTCGGGAGACCCAAGTAAACTTGGGTGTGTGAAAATTTTGCTCCCTCCGAGTTGTTTCAACCTTGGCCACGGTGGGTTTGGCATTGCCATCGACCAAAATGACTAATGGTAAAACAGAATTTAAAACGGATAGACCCAAACCCAAATTCTCGATTTCCTCGACAAAAGCTTCTTCGTCTCTTTCTTCTTTCCCATATCGATTTAGGAGCATGATGATAAATGATCCACCTCCAAAGTGAATGGAAGAAGGAGACGACGGAAGATGAAGTATAAGAATGGAGGACCTCAACAAACCCCACAAAAATTCCTCGGACGGGCTTTTTCATAAATTTTAAAGTGCTTGTCACAATCATTATCCTTCAAAACCTGAGCCGCGGCTGTCACCACAATGCACTCTCGGTATTATCGTTCGGTCAGGGGGAGGGATGATGATCAGTGAGAAGAGACAGAGAGGCAGAAAGAAAGAGAAGCACAGACCTGCGCTCTCGTCATGGAACGGATCAGGGATCTTTTCTAGGGTTTACTACTTTAGCCGGTGCTTGCCGGTCAGAGCAAAGCGGGCTGACCGACTGATCGATGGTTGTTCAGGACAGAATGGCTGGAGGTTTTGAATCCCTGAATTAGCCCTGAAACCGAATAAAGAGTGGGCAGATCATTTTCCCAGCCTCTCTTTCTTTCTTCTCTTTCACTCTGGCGGGTCGTCTCTTGTACGCATCCAGCGCCTGCACTGTGTAAACCGACGGCTCGTCCGACAGATGATTTAATGTGTCCTCTCAGAAGCCATCGAGGATCCCAGATTCATGGAAATATTTCTTACACAACACTCGAATGAATTATCATCATTATAATCTTCCATCTCATCATCTTCATCATCATCATCATCATCATTAGCATCCCATGATTTTTCTTCACGACATGGAATACCATGTGCAATCACGATTGGCAGGCAAATATCCCTAATCTGGAGGAACTGAACGCTATTTGCCCCCTTTTGTAGGATTATCAGTGTTCTTTCGTGAAGGCCCTTGTGATGAGGAACACAGTCGTAGGAGTTATTGAGGCGATGGATGGATTGAAAGAAAAAAGAAAGAAGGATGGATGGATGGCTGGATAGATGGATGGTGGATGGATGGATGGATGGATGAGAGGCGTCGCTTTGCTTGGCCAGACCTACGGCGACGGGCTCTGACTTTGATACGACGACGAGCCTTCCAACTCGCAAGTCAGAAAGAACGAGAAGCACACACACACACACACACGCCCATAGAGAGAGGCAGAAGGCGGCGATTTGGTTTGTCGAAGGCGAATCTCGACGTTATGTCATCATCGATCTTGAGGTTGTCGCGTTCTCTCTCATTCTATGACAGGTGGTGTCACGTCCACCAAAGATCACCAGGGTGACTTCATGCACTCCTTGAATAGACGTTTGACATCCGGACCATTGCGTCCCAGGTGCAGAAATTCAGGGCCTCTCGCAAATAAAAATAAGTAAAATGTGCGGAGAAGGCTGCTTGATTTTGAAATCATTGTAACTTTAGCAGATCCTCGAGCTTAGCCGCCTTTCTAGTCACACCCGGACTATAGAACAGCAAGGAGTAACAACAGTAATCGTTCAACGCCGGGGCACTTGACAGCCTAACCGTGGGGGCCTCTTTACTTCATTTGATTGGATGGAAAGAATCGGTCTCTCTTGTAAGAAAAGAGCGAATTTGCCCTGTCAAAGAACTACCTTAGATAGACTGGCTGACGGCTGACTGACTGACTGACTTGGACTGGCTAAGAGAGTGGTGAGTGAGTGAGTGAGTGAGTGAGTGACTGCAAAGTGCAATCAACTCCTCCACTTCTATTCGCTCCACAATCCATTGACAACGTCGACGAGTATGTTCCAAAGGCTGAAAAGACACGCGCACAGACACAAAACAGCTCGCCTCAGTACGTACGCAAAAAGCATGCAGAGTTCAAGAGTTAAACGCCTCGGCCAGAAAGTCATTTTCTCGATCACCAAATTATTGGCGACGTTCAGACCATTAATGTCGGTCGGCTGTTCAAATTGGAACTTTTCTCATAAAGACTTCAAACAACATTCCACCGAAGACAAGACAGACAGACGAGAGAGAGAGAGACCTCTTCAGTTCAGCCACTGAAGGTAGGGAAAAGGTAAGGGAGTTCCCTCCCTCTTGCCATCTCAACACTGAGAAATTCGAAAACATTTGTGAATATCCACGGCGAGATTAACGAGATCCACTAATCCAGATGGGTGGAGACTCTGCAATTCAGCTTGAAAATGTTGCCTAGCAATGGGCTTCACCTCTTCTCGGGCGAAAAGCAATTTGTCATAAACTGATCGTAAATTTCGTCTTTTGAAAAGACATACCATTGTGTTGCGGTTGGGAACTACAGCGCAGAACAAGTCTCTTCGATGATTATCGTTATTGTTACATATTGATGATACTGACTGCGAGCACGGCCACTTCTTTATCCTACTCACACCAAACACTAATATAGTTCCGTTAACAAGAGTGGTCTCATGAGAATATTCATGGGCTTCACATTGTTGGCATTTCAGCTCTACCATTCATGGGAAAATTCCTTGGGAGTGATTTCGGAGAGTTTTGAAAGCAGCACCACCGACTGATCGTCGTCATTGTGGTAGTGGGCTCATTTGTAAAGAAACCGTGCCTTGTGCCATAAAAATATGATTAAGTGTGGGTTGTCGTTTAGAGCATTTTCTTGCCATCATGGAGCATCCCACACCTTTTTTTATTTTGGCCTCTCCTCTTCCTGCCGCGTCGATGGTTGTTGTGCTTCCCCACCATTTTTTCTAAACTTCCATTAGCAACTCCCATCAATTGCCGGCTTTCTTGAGCGCTCTGATCTTCCACAACCCGTTTTTCTCTGCGAACTCCCCGTGCGTCGCCGCCGTTCACACATCCGCCACCATCCTTGGGGAACATCATTGAGGAAGAGTCGAGGGCGCACTCCGACCCGAAAACACATCAGCTGAATTGTCCGGTGCGAGCCGGTCTTGTTGTTCTGCAAACGCCCCGCTTCTACACAACAAGGGTAATGGGGACGTCAGCTGGGAGGAGTTCGCGATAAGTGGTTGAGGTCTCTTTCTGTTCTGCACACTCGTTTGGCCGCAGAACACGCCAGCACCACTTGGCTAGGAGGGGCTCCTCCAGCTCCACGAGGTTGCTCCCAAAGCGCAGTCCGTGCCTCAGTCGATGTGCCTCAAGGTGACCCAGATGAATTGCTTTGGAGGAGCAAAGACGATGCAGCCTTTACATCCTTTCCCTTTTAGATCGGTGTTATTAGGGACCTTGTGTGGCAAGATTCAACACCCTCATTATCTATTTTGTGGAGGTCGATTTAAGCGCTTTCAAGAAGCGTAGAGGATTGGATGGATCTTCCATCTTCCCAAATTGACAGAGGAGAAATGAGGTGAACGATGATTGGAGACTTTTCCTCTTAATTTTGTGCCCAATCATCACCAATGCTTGTTGGTTGGCTGCTTGTCGCCTCCCTCCCTTTCTTTCTCTATGAACATGTCGACGAGTACTCCGAGTACTCCAAAGTTCGTCGCGCCGAGACCAATATCCATCCTCCCCGCCACCACGGCTTCGAAGAATCCCTAGCCTTGAAGGTGGGAAGCGGTGTTCAAATAGTGCTGGTTGCCAATCTAATGCTTGATCCTGACTTGGACGATGAGCAGCATTTTTCTTTGAGAAACGAATTAGCCAGTGGTGTTGGATTTCCCCAAGTCCATCCAACAAGTTCCAATGTCGCAGAGTGTGTTGTTGTGTCCACTCTTGGGCCAGTAAGTGTTTGTGAAGCTACAAATGCCATTTGTCTCTGTCGCTCCATGGCCGGATTCTTTGTCAAAAACTGACTCTTTTGAGACATTTTTTGACCAAGACACAGACGGAGCAACAACATTATTTACGTTGTCCTCTTCGTTTAAATTCTTTGCCCATCGTCACGTCATTTTGCCTCGCTTCAATGAAGCCCGTGTCAATCAATTTGAAATTGCACATTTGTTTGACAACTCACCTCGAGCTCATTGGATGGACGTACACACGACTACATACGTATGTACCTACGAACGAACGAACGATCGAGTCCGAATGGCCGAGAGAAGCACTCACTCTCGCATTCATCCATATTGTTAATCTCGAAAATCTACTACTGCAACCTGAAACATTCCCCAAGGATTTGACCAGGACTGCCATTGCAGAGACGCTCATTCCGAACCGAGGGGTCAAATTGAAACCAAATCCCCGACTAATTGTTTGTCACAAGATGCCAAGCCCAAAAGACACTCTATGCCTGGTCCAACAATTGTAGCCTGATACGCCAATGCCTCTCTCGTTTTCTTTCTTGAATGAGTGCTTTTGAAAAGTAACTGGCTTGAGTTTGTCTTTGCGGAAGTTTCATTATGGAATATCAAGGCTGCATGTTGAAATTGAGTCTTGCCAAATAAGTGGCAATTACTTTTCAGTTTGGACCATTTCGACTAATTTGTGCCTGACAAGACACTGGACCTTGCACGATGATGCGAGTCAGCGTTCATTCTTGTCGTGATCCAAGGGAAAAGAGAGCTACAAAGCAAAGGCAGTTTTCACTGGCCACCCATCCGCATTGAAATTTGTGGCTTGTTTAAAACCACCATCGGTATGCGTTGGTTATTCATTTCATATTCAAATGGAACATAAGCCCAATGCCAGAATAATAACAATACCAATTTATGTTTGTTTAAGCCAACTTTGATTACCACCAAGACAAGTGATAACTAATTTTCAGTAACAACTCAAAATGACCTTCTTTTTGATCGGACTTTTGGCAGCCCTGAATTTAAGGCTTCATCGAGCGTGTCTCTCGAGATGCGATCTCTTCAGTCCAATTAAATTATTTTCCTCAAACAAAGATGGATTGACGTGCAGGAGAAGCTTATAAGATCCAAATCTCTGGGCTTCCTTGTCTCTGCGCCTCAAATTTGAGGGAATAGGTCAACGACAAATATCGCATGTCAACTCATATTGGGCGCTCTTGGGGAGATTGGGCATCAGAAAGAAGGCGGAACGATAAGCATTGCCACTCAAAACCGATCTCAAGTCAAGCCCAATCGAGGCCGGAATATTGATCTGCAACCGAAGGAAAGGTCAAAAAAACAGCCTAGAGAAACGACGAAGTTTCGTTGTATGGATTTATTCCTTCAAATTGGGGCTGTTCTATTTCTAAGGAGTTTTTACGAAAGTTGCAAGTTCTTTGGCCAGTCCTAGAAATATATGATGGTTATGCTCATCTCGGCCAATCTCGTGTGAATGAATTGTAATCAATTGAATCATGAAATTTTTGATATATCAAGATGCTAACTCAAAGATTAAATGCCGACATTATCCAATCATGATCAAAGTGTTCCTGAAATAAATCTATCTATCTATCTATATCTACCTCATTCCATTTCCGTGCCTTGTTGGCAATCAGTAGCCATACCGTTTGTGGTAGTGATGTCAAGACATCATCGTCAAACCACTCAATTTCGTAGAATTTCATTCTATCTGTCTTGTATGCGAATATTTCTAAAACCTGGGAAACGAAATTTTACTAACTAAAAATCATCTTGATCCCGTAAAGTCCATATCCTTACGAATACAGCTCAAACGATTCTGACGTTTTGGAGCCCATTTCTTGTGTGAACCAAGTAGCAATTGAACAAGCGATTTTTTCACCGAATCCTTGAAATCTGGCTCAAAAGAGGACTTGCTTGACTAATGCCAAAAACGAAGTGTCCTTTGGCGAAAACTCCAAGCAGCGCCAACAAAATTTTGCATTCGAATGTAAGAAAAAGCAAACTTGGAGTTTGCTTGAGGCCAGTGAGCAAATGCATATTATATTCTAAGATTAGATTTCAACCACCTCATTCACAGTATCTATGTTCCTGTTTTGTTTAAATAAGCAAAAACCAAATTAATTTTGTGAATTAGATTACACTAGATTGTTGCATACACTTCCAAATACACGCCATGAAAGGACATTGCGTTACCATGAACCTTAAATAAACATCATAATTTTCATAACAGTTTGCTAAGAACAACTCACACGCATTAGAAATCAAGGTGGAACAATAGATCGAATTTGTTACATTTCGCAATATATTTTCCGCAAAGCGTGAGCCAATGTGCAAACTCACGTCCTTGGATAAGCAGCCTTTGGCCATTGCATGGCTTTACCACGAAACATTTTGCATTCATGTAACAAATATAGGTCAAAGTACCAATTTTTATTGTTAACTTCAACCGATTGTTAAAAAGTTACTCAGTACAGAAGTAACAGCAGTTCTTTCATACTAATCGATGACATGAAAATGGGCCATATTTGTTGGTGCCATTTCATATTGCACATACATTCATTGGAATTTCAGTTAAACGCCTCCACGTGACCTTACAAGAAAGATATCCGGTGCTAACGAAATGATCGGCATTTGTCGAACTGACCTCGATCCGCATTTTACACAATTATTTCCTTATGTTCATATGGCACCAATTAGGATGAAGATTATGATACTCTTCTGTATGAGATTCGTTTGTCTCTGGATTATCGCCCTTGACCTTTCATGGAAGGCTTGTAACTACTGATGCAAAATGTATAAAAGATCTACAAAAGACAAGATGATTTTTACAATCCTCCATTCAAAGCCTATTTACTCCATCTGCATTGTACAGCATTGTAGAGGCTGCGTTCAATTGCAATCAGTAATCTCGATTATTCGGTTGTTGGGAATTCAATTGGAACTTTAAAAAGACGAATGAAGTTTCTCAATCTAGGGTCTCATCTTGTGTTTACTTATTGGAGGATGACCAAAGTATCAACGACAAGAACAGGTGTCATTTTGCTAGGAAAACCGCATCGTCAACGAAAAATTGTTGAAGAGAAGATAGATCTTGTCAAGAGCAATAGCAGATCCAACATCCTGGATGAGGAAAACCTGGACTTCATCACAAAAATGAGACCAAGCGGCCAGTCTCGTGACAGTTTGTGGCTTAAAGGACTACAAGTAATATTTGCCCTAGTAGTGAAATGGGAATTCCATTATTGGATAACAAAAACGGCAATTTTTTTTCCTTTACTCAAGACGTAAAAAAACAATTAAAAATGCATCGTGTAGATTACAAAATTGAAGCCTCGTAGGATTGATTGGGAATTTTTTTGTAAGGAAACAGTTTTTTTGAGTTTTCTATGTACATCACGAGTCATTTCGATGACACTAAAAAATATTCATAACCATGTTTGACCAATCCTTGACTAGAATACTTCATTCAAGCTTGTAAGAGTTAGTCTTTGAGAGACCCTACTTGTAAGGTTAAGGGAACAAAATAAAAACAGCTACAAACATCAGATTAATTCACCAATTTAAAAGGTAAAAACTGTAAGAGAAAGAAATGAAGTTAAAGCTCAAACGGTTTTTTTAGATTACGACTAGCTCTTAAAGGTAGAATTAGCTCATAATCTTCCACATCTTTTCGGTTACAACCGCTTGTCTTAGATTCCGCCCATGGTTATCAAATTTGCAGAAAACGTGTTAATTTGTTAAGACCTTACGTACTCATACAAAATGAAGTGTCAAATCAACCCTTTGATTGGTAAAAAAAACCGTACCATGTACAAGAGACATGCATATGTTCAATTCGATTCACACAATTTTATTCTAGTCGTCCGTCATACTTATACATGACGTTTATTCATTGGTTTAAAAACTAAAAGTTGATATAAGGAGTGGCCGATTTTGAGCAGCTTGTGCCAAATTCATTTTTTTGTTACCGCTGACCATGATTGGACTATTTCCATTTCGCCCAAGCTTGTTGGCGCCATCCGTGCCAAGTTCTAAACTAGATGTTGCTTTTGACCTCACCAAGACTGAGAAGAACACCAAAGAGATCAAAAAGCCCCAAGGATGTCTATTCGACCTATCCGTCAAATTTGTCCCTAAAGGTTCACGCCTTTTTCAACATTCATAAGTGGCGTCCAGAAGCTGTTTGATATCAATTCCGTAGAATGAAAATCGGACAAGGTGTCGTCAACATGCATGGGGAAAATGGAAATAGCTTAATCATGGTCATGTATATTAAATATCAATATGTTATATCACACAATGTATTCATATTTCAACTTTGGAAAGCTAAGCTATTATACCAACATTTTAAAAAGAATATCAAGCGAATGCATTTTTATTTTGAAAGTGCCTCCTACGGAGGGCTAAAAATCAATGATTAACGTGAAGACGAGCGAGCACGGAGCGCAATGTAAAAAGACGATATTGGACGAACAGAGACAAAACCAAGTAGAACTTGGTGGTCGATTATTATTCAGGATCAACAGAGCGGGTATTTTTTATTATCACGACTGGAAAATAATCCAGTATTCGTTGAGGCAGTACTCAACCTCGATGTAAAAATTGCGTTGTGGAATCTGTCACTACATATAATCTGCGAAAAAATATTTCCGTAGAAAAAGTGAGGTTTGAGAGGCTTTGCAACCGCAATGGTTAAAATAAGCCGGAAAAAATAATGTTAGTATCTAACTTTGTTTCATAGCAATATTCTTCTCTCAGCTTTAATAACTGATATTTTTATTAATTTGATACATTTGAGAAACATTAACCACTATACTAAGAGTTACCGAGGATTTAATTGGATTAACGATGAAAAACCCGCTCTCTCTGGAAGAGCCATAGGCGATCAAAAAGCGAGGCGTTAAATTATAGAGGCACTCCATGTAGGTTTGGCTTTAAAAGTGAAGACGCACTTAACGAAGTGGTGTTCAATTCTCGTGATACCTGGCTAAATAGGTAGATACATAAAGTGATTCACCTCCAATTTTACTTTACCCGAGTAGTGCGTGAATTCTATCGACATTCCCTTTAGTTATCAGAGTAAATGATGGATCTTTTATAAGTTTTTTGGTCTGGGAAGTTTGATGCGATAAATGAAGAGCTGAGTGTTGTGCATTTATCTTATCCTGTCCAAATCTTAATATCAAGTTTTGAAAATAAACCTAGATTGCACTTGGAAAAAGATTCATCAAGTGTGACACTTTGTTAAATGCTCTGAATAGCCCTTTTGAACATTTGTTCAGTCGCTTTCATTAAATATTAAGTGAACATAAACCGGTGAAGCTAACAGAAAAACGATCGAAGCAACAATGAGTACCCCTCAATATTTAATATTGCAAACATACGCATGTTTTATATAGACAACAATCCAAAAGGAATCAACCTAATGTTACTTAAATTTGTCCCCTGATTTTCCTGACGGGACTTACTTTCTCGGTTACTCAATGGCAAATATTCGTGTGTGAGAAAAATAGTCAAACCTTTGACATGAATAGGTTGTCAAGACTAAAAGAATTACCCTTCTCTGCCTTCGATTCAAGTCGCCATGACTTGGAAATAAAGGTTGTTGTCTGTTAATTGTGCCTGTTCTGTTCCTCAGATGTCCGTCACTTTGTCGGTCGATCGTCGATCGGTCGGTCGGCCATCCTGTCTTTTTTCTGCTCTCGTTTTTTTTTTGTGGGAATCGCACATTTCTATGATTCCACATGGATGAGAGTATATTTCCCATCTTAGGTTACGATGATATGACACGCCCTATTTAGCGCTGAGGGTCGCGGTCCACGTCATGAAGCGTTCGTTGGCCACTACCAGTGTATACTAGCTAGCTAGGCGTGGCTGACTTGGTGGGTGCGTGAGTGAATGGGAATGAAGAAGGGGGAAACAATCATAAATTAGTATTTTTCCATTTGTAAGTGGATCGGTCCATCAATTTCCAAGCCGACATCTCTCAACTCACGCTTGGGCCGATGAGTCTTTGAACGTGAAGATAAACATCAAATCACTTTAAATCTCTCAACATGCAGAATGAATGTCTTCTTTCAAGTTTTCGACAGCTCGGATCTCTCTCCAAGACTTTTGCGCTCTCCATCTTTCACCAAAGAATCTTTTTCCTCTCATTCCCGGCCAACAGCAATCCTATCAGCAACATCTTTCTATCAAAGTGCTTGATCCCGCGAGAGTGAACCACATATCGACCAATCCACCAGCCTGATCTATTCGCTCAAACATTGATCCACTTGCGATTTTAAAAGTGTCTCATCTCTGGTCAATATGATAATTGCAATGATTGGTCCTTAAAAGATATCATGCGAGTAGGTTTAAACAAAATACAGATGTAGTCTGAACAGAGTATATTGATCAGTTATCATTTTCAGATGGACAGAATAATGGCTTTAAGTTGTTTCATTTTTGGGCAAGGACGGGTGGTGTTATGGTAAAAAAAGATGTCTCGATTCTTTTATGATCGCCGTTGCTTAAAAAAAAACCAGGTACAAACACCGAGCAGTGCAAGAGATGCTAAGATCTTCAAAATGTGCCTTCCCATCAGAAGCCGAAGATCTTGTTAACACCCACTGATTACGTTTTAATATGCCGGCATTAGATTCCCAACATGACATTATATTCAACAATATCTTTTTATTGAGCGACACTCTTCCATAGCCAAGAGTCGATACCGACTGCCGAAAACATATGACTTTCATCTTTTGAACGCCATCGTTGGCCGGGAAAGACCTTAAGATCTCAATCTTCATGGAAGGAAATTGAATGCGGCAGAAGTGTCTACAATGATTTCTTCATTACGAACAATGCTGTTTAGGCCATTTCAACCCATTGAGAAATGGCGTACTGATTTGTTTGTTGTTCGCCAGCGTACATACTTAAACTAGGAGACCAATTTAAGAGACCAGGTTCCTCCCATCCATCGAAGCCAAACTCGAAGGTGTAGTAATGTCATTTTTAACTCCCGAGTCTTGTTTCAAAGTACTTTTTTTGCCTGGTAATAGATAGAAAGAGAGAGAGAGAGAAGTGCTTGTCAGGTTCAAATTGGATTGACATTGAGGAATGAGGGAATTTGTCACCGTTGTATGCATATCATATTGAACTCATCGCAATCATGGACGTCGCCGCCGCCGTTGTTGTTGTCGTCGTCGTCGCCATCATCATCACCACCACCACCGTCAACAACAGCAACAACAACAACAACCCCAAGCCTATTGGTGAGCGTCCGTCCGTTCATAAAAGCTGATGAGGATGCCAATATACAATTTTAGGCCATTCTCAGAGCACAATTGTTCAATTTCGGTGAGGCAAATCCAGAATAATAGGGTGGACTCCGTCATGTTTGACAGGTTCCAGAAGCAATCGACGACTAGCTTAGCCTGCCTGCCTAGATGGCTCGATTGGATTGAAACACATTATTGAGACGCGGCAATTTTTTGTCGAGCGACTACTCCGTACGTCAATTGTGACCAAGAAAATGTGTCAGTCAGTCCGTCAGAACACAGGGCACAATCGCAATCGTTTCCGATGTCTTCGTTCTCTTTCCCTGTTTCGGTGTCTCTGTCGTTCAGTTTCGGGGTTGTCTCACATCCTCTCCCTGTTCACACTACATGGACATACATACATACGTAGGTACGTACGTACGTATATATAAGTGTACCCCCTGTGAGATGCAGATACCGAGTTATCGTCAATTTGTCAAGACCGGACTCGCACCTACTTGATAGTTTGGCAGGGTTGCCCAGATCTATCTGTCATTCATATTTAGTAACCGTCTTCCTCGACCATTTATTTCATATAGAATGTCATCTCAGCCTCAAGGCAGCCTTTGCTGTTTAAGACGATTATCCAGTTTCGGTTGTAGGAGTGAGAGTACGTACATAGAATGTAACAATCTCATCGCCTGTATCCGCCGTCTTTTTGTTGATTCGGTATGCGGCAGCCCTGTCAATCGGCTTGACTTTTCATTTGCACATTAGCTAGCTAATATCCCATTTCAGTAAACATCGTATCCAGCTAATTCTGAGCGTACTCAAGCTGAAGCTTTTATTGCCATTTCCCGTGGAAAGACAGGCTGAAGATAAACACGCGACGAGCTGTAGAATAGCTTCTTGGAGTAGCTCCTGCCCAACGAATTCAACGACTAGATTCCTGTCGGCGTCATTATGAAGCATTCTACCCATGTGTGTCTGTGTGTCTATTTGTGAGTGAGAGGTTCTATAAAATCAGGCTTTTACCCGGGAGCAAGATGTTCTCATGCAGTTATCATCATTACCATGTGTTCCACCCTACACCTCGAATTTGTCAGTAAATGCCCAAGTATGATTATGCCGAGAACCGAGTGAACGATTGGATTGGACTCGTGGATCAGCGCCTCTTAAGTGTCGGACTTTTTCGTTCTATGTAGTAGCGTCTACTACATTCCGGGTCAAGCGACTCAATGACGATGAGATTATGTCGGAGAGATTAATACAGACCTGTCAAAACATTCAGATGGAACTTGGAACTCCAGGGTTGGCGTGTTTGGGCAATTTCTACTGATTTTATGACCACCTACCTAACTAGCCAGTTAGATGGGGAGCTGTCCAGCTGGCGAGCTCCTGTGAATCGGTAATGGGTTTTCTTCCAGTTGTGAATAAGACGGATCTTGGTGTCTGATCGTGTCCCATGCGGTAAAGATCAAACAAACTCTTTCTCAAACAGAAGTTACCCTACTCCAATTCCAACTCCTGCTCTTGCTCCACAACTCCCCCTTCGGATCCCCTTTAATGTTGTCGTTTCCCAAAGGCACACATCCCCAAGCGGACCGGTGGATGGATGGATGGAGGAATGGAGGAATGGATGGATGGATGGATAGATGGGGGTTTGTCCGTCCAGGCGTCGGTTGCTCGTTCGCTCGTTCGCTCGTTCTCCCGTTCCTTCGTTCATACGTTCTTTCTCTCGTTCGTCCGTTTGTTGATCTGGGAAGTCAGCTCTCGTGAGCCCGTCCGTTGTCACAGTCTTGAAAGCTCTTCGAGGTACATATTGTCCGCTCGTTTTCCAGAGATCTTCCTCCTCCTGCATGTCTTACAGTATGCTAGGAGCCAGCTCTCTTCGCTTTGGCATTTCGTCTTTTTCTTCCTCCTTCAGTCACTCTCCTTTTACATCTTGAGTGACAGGTGATAACGTGTTGATGACATTCTCGCTACTTCTTTTCTCTGTCTCTGTTTCCCGGCCTCCTCTGCGTTCTCGGCCTCCTCCTCCTTCGCCTCCTTCTCCTCGTCGTCGTCGTCATTGTGGTCCTCGACTGTGTTTCTTTCATGCATCCATCCTTCTTCACCATCACTCCCCGCGCTTCATTGCTCAAGTCACCGCCAGGGAGCAGCACTTCTCAACGGGTCGCAAACTTGTGAGCGCTGGAAGAACGAACAGTCCTCGAGCCCCGCATGAATCGCTAGCTCGTCGCTGTCTGGGCCACTAATCGGAACGAGGAACCTCGACAAGGGGCACACTCGCGAGTGTCCAGCATAACTTCTGTGGGAACTTTTTCAGATCGTAAGCACGGTTCCAAGTGGCAGCAGTTTTGATCAAAGTGGCGAGTGTGGCGTTGCTTACGCCTGGTTATGACATGGACAAATTTGATGATGATAAGTGCACAGGAGAGTAAGATTTTTTGAACATTCTACTTGAAAGGAAGAGGTCAAACATGGTGATACTTGATAAGACTAGTGCTAACTTGCCATCGTGTTCCACAATGCTGTCGTCGTCTACTAATGGAAATCAGTATCTCAACCCCGATTTTCTGGGACCCCTCCCTTCGGAGGTAAGCATATTTTATTGTTCATTCATCAGTGATGAAATTGACCGCGTAGAGCCCTCGTAGGATCCTGATGAAGTCTGTTCCATAATTCCAATTCTGTGTTTTCCAGACGGATTCAAAGTCCAGTCCTTTGGCCATGTTAGCCAAGACTTGTAGTCAAATTGGTGCCGATTCCAATTTAGCCCCGACCTCCAAGTCTAGTCAAGGGGCACGCTCTAGTGAAAAGCTGGATGTAGGGCAAGAGTCGCGGCTTATGCCGAGTAATTCACCCTTGCTTCATGGTTCCAAAAGTGAAGATGAAACTGACCATCGGAGCCGATCCAGTTCGACAGAAATTAAAGTCAGTGATAATAACAAAGATGTCTCCTCCAATAAGCAATCGCCGATTCCTCGTGCGTTGTCCTCGGCGAGCTCATCTTTGAGTCCAGCTTCCAATTTTACCAGTAGAAGAGGCTCGGCCTCTCCTCAAACTCACCTTGACATTGGTCGAAAATCAAAATCGCCCAAAAACAAAGACACGCCCGCCAAGGCAACCCTTACTAGTCCAACTGGGAAGTCCATTTCTGATATTTTTGGGGCCTCTCGTGATCATCCGCTTCGCAATCTGGGGATCCCTGACGGCCATGCACCAATTCGTCCCATGTTTCCCGGGACCACATTTCCTCCTAATTTGTTCACGGCCGCCTCAACGAACCCGTTCTTGGCTAGTTTCTTGGCCTCTTCTATGGCCTCGGCTGTCAGCCCCACCTCAAGTGCAACCACAGTAACCTCCTCTTCATCAAACAATCAGTGCCGTGATCCGTTGTGCCGGGACCCGTCCTGTGCCACGTTTATTCGAAATCAACAGCTATTAGCCGCAGCCACGGGTGGCTTGCCCTCTCTCGGTGCTTATTCGTCGCTGATACAGCGAGAGGCCATCCTATCTGCCCAACGGAATGCCGTCATGGCTGCGGCGGCCGCGGCTTCTCCCCCGGGGGCAGCTGGGGGCCCCCTACCCTTTATTTGCAATTGGATGGGAGGTAAGATTTGATTTGTTGTCGGTCTTTTATGAACTGTTGAATTATTGTCATACGTGGCCGGTTGGCACAGGCTTCTGATTAAACCATACTGTACACGTAATCGGGGTTGTTGATCAACGTGGAGAATGGATCACTGACAACTTGAACTTATTCCTTAATGTCTAGTACAATTAAGGGCGTTTTGAGCTGATCCAAGCCTGCTGAAACGTGAATTGATGAATGCTTGTTCACTTTGTGTAATTAAAAGATCTTGGCATGCATTGATAGGACCAGAGGGGGCGACTGATTGTTGGACAAGTCGGGCGCATGTACAGCGTCTCCTTGTCAAAACCAGTATGTAATTAAGCTAGGGAAAAAAGGTCTTGAATAGGGTTATTAATCATGGCCATTGACAGTGAGGCAATTGCTTTGATTGATGGATGATATTACATTTGGGGGTTAAGTTGGAAAATCGAAAACGGAATCGAGTAAAAACATGTGCTTGGAAAGGTTTTTAAGACTGGAACTATGGAGTCGCCTATTTCTAAAAAAAGCACATGATGTGAGTGAATTTTTTTGCCAATAAATCAACTCTCAATGAGTGGATCTTGTCAATTAAAAACAGGAAAAAATATTGGAAGGGGAGGGGGGGACACTTAACCCACCGCCCCAATCAAATGATTTTTGATCCTTCTAACAAGCTTCTTAACCACTGATGTCCATTCTTCTTCAGGGAGTGATTATTGTGGGCGGCGTTTCGCCTCGAGTGAGGAACTTCTACTCCATCTGAAGACACATACCAATCTCTCGGCCAATAGTGATCCGCGGCCTCTGCCCATGCTTGGGCCCTTCCCTCATTCCTCGCCCACCTCGCCTCGATTCCACCCCTATGCCCGCCCCTCAGGGATGGCTCCAATTCCATCCCCTAGCCCCGGGTCCCTGGCTTCGTTGGGATTGCCGCCAGGATATCTGAACCCCTACGCCTCGCTTTATCCCGGCTTATTTTCGTCGCGACCATCCATGTTGTAAAGGCCAACCTTGTCTAGAAACTTGTTATGAAATCAATCCCTTCATATTTATGCTCCAATCAAAAAATGCTTGAAATGAATTGACACATGCTTTAGCTCAATAATAAATGCACTTGCCCAAATGCACGCACGCATAGTAAACAAAGGGTAGTGCATCGCATTGTCGTGCTAATAGGTAGAGGTGAATCTCACCTGACTACCTCCCTTGGACCTGAATTATATCAAAATCAAATTTGTCATTGATACCAACATTGTCCACATATATAAACGTCAAAATGTGCCAGCCAAACAGAGTCTCACAATTTTCATTGCCATCGATGTTCCGACTCTTCATTAAGTAACCAAGCTTTACCGCGTAAGAAAACGAGAAATCGTGCCGAAAATGTACTACTATAAAGTCCAACTGGAGTCCACGAAATGAAATTCTAAGTCGACCTCGTTAGTGTATGTATTCTTGAATTGTCCAGCAGACCTGAAGGATCTGGAGCAAAGGAGGCAAAAGAGGCGAAAGAGTCATTGAAAAGAAAAAAAATAGATCTAGCGCCTTTCAACCCTTATTAAAAACTCCTGTGTCACTTGATCAAAGCAATTCTGTTCCTCTTTTGAATTCTGCAGCCTTGTATCGTCGGACCTTTTGAAATAGCCAAAACTTTTTCCTGATTGCAAAAACCTCCCGAGTAATGATGGCGGGTAGAAAAAAATACATTTTTGGCATATTACGTTAAAAACCGTTCTTTTTTCTTCAAAATTTGAGATCCTATCCAATTTGCTTTGGAAACCATACATGACATTCTTCATCAATTGAACTTTTTTGCTCAAGGCTAAAAGAACTAAGACACAGAATCAGCCTTCCTCAGCGCAAATCATCATGAGCTGCAACTTAGAATTACCACGTTTTTCTTGCATTTTATTGAAGGAAAAATGCAAATTATTTTTCGGACTAAAAAGGCTATACTACAAAGCATACTTTCCCCCCTAAACAATATCATTCCGCTCTCTAGTACTCCCGTGTTTTCATGTTGGGGAAAACGAAAACCAGAAATCCCGACGCATACAGTCCAAAGTTTGAATCGAGAAACTTTTCCGAGAAGTTATCGAAATTAATGGCTAGTTAGTCGAGTATAAGTGATTAAACTCAGGCAAACCTTTATTGCAAATTCTATTTTTTACAAGGTCTAACATTGTTGGTTAGAGGTGGTCGACCTTGGCCAAGGCCTTTACAAGAGCTTGTCGTCTGTACTTAGTTGGGCATTAGTAGCGCCCTCTAAGAGCTAAACTTCGTGCGTCCTCGTGAACTATTGACGTCAATGCTTCCAGACGAATGGCGAAGAAAAGCGGCAAATAATTGTTCATCAGCGCAAGCAAAATCCTCAACTGACGAGAGTGTCCCTTTACAAGGTGTGTCTTAGGGCACTCTCTTTTTTTCCTTTATTCCATATAATGAAAAAACAGATGGGATGGGCGAGGCTGCCTTGGCAAAGCGGAAGCAGGGCTTGTTTGGCTGGAGGCTTTTAAGATTAATTGAACAGATAATTCTTGCAAAGAACGATCAATAAACGCATTCATGTGATATAAAAACTTATCCATAATTCCAATTGGAAGATATTGGTTGGTGTCTTCAATTTTTCAACAGGGGGTACCATTTCAAAGATTTTCAAGGACTAATGTAAAGCGTCCTCTTTCAAAGCCAGGCTCTACAGCACACCCTTGATTCGCTCAACCTCCGCAAGGGGTATCTTTCTTTTTGTTGTGATTTCATCTCGAGAGTCCATTATATGCAGAAAACTTATTTTGAAAAACGGCAATATTTTTTTCATTTTTTGCCATTTCATGATATTTTGTGTGCTCATAGCATTCATTTTCGTATGCATACTACGTTGAAGCTTGTTCAAAGGAATTAAGGATGGGCAGTCTATATTTTTTGGGTTTTCACAGGAATCTTGCTTCCCTGTGAAGAGAAAAGCGAAAGGAATAAGGAAAGGGATGGAATAATGGATGGAATAAGGAAAGGGAGGAAAGGGATAAGATCCCCACAAAGTTTCATGTTCTTGATGAATAATGCGAACAAAAAATTGACATACTTTGATTATTTGTCTTTGAGTCGTAACACATTTGAAACGGTCAACGTTCTGAATACCTTAGATATTATATATCAATTTAAAACTATTCGTATGTGGCGATCAAGTATTGTGTCATCAATATAAGATAAAGTAAACAAAAGTTTAAGCTTCAAGTTCAAATTATCGCAATGAATGGGATGTTTGCCTTAAAGATTTGCTTTTGATGCTGTTGATTTTGAATTTTCAATGAGATTTGCATTTTTACTCAAAGTACCTATGTATGTTGCACGTCGTACACTTCTAGATAGTGGTAACAGTTGCACTAAAATTGACAATAATAAATGTTTTTGCCATGTCACTGGTATCTGGTTTCATACTCCATGTTGTCTCACTTTTTGGAAAAATAAGTTCAAGTGGGGCTGATATAGCGATCAACCGCATTAGAGTTGATCTTTCCATTTTGACATCTCGTGTGGGAAAAACATGACCAAGTTATTAGGGATTGCTTTTTACCAAATCAGGTACAAAATTGGTGGCTTAACTCGAGATTTGAGAAGTGGGCTCATCAGATGGATTTGACGGACCGAACTTGGACGAGGAAGAGCTCTCTCTCTCTCTCTATTGTTGGGGTTTAGGGGTTCACTCGCAATTGTTCTGGACGCTTTGACTCTTTCGATCAGATCTGTCACAAGGGATCCAAGTCATGTGTCATCATCGTCAACATCACTTGAGATTGGATCCGACCAGACACTCACGCCCCGGTTCATGGGTTCGTCATAACGGACCAACGGATGGTTGGCGTGCCTAAACCCGAGTACAAGACCTCGACCGACCATCCAGGCCTGCTAACTCGAATGATGAGGAAAGCCAACGTCTACACATATCTTGTCGATCAAATGACAGCCCGATGACTTGTCTGGATTTGCTAGAATCGCCCGAGGTTCAACTGTTTCCTCCGTGAATGAATCTGTCAGCCACGAACCTACCATACCTAGTAGGTTTATTGAGTGAGCTGTCACACCAGACAACCTTCCTTTGTGAGTGTGTTGGTTCGGATCCTCGCCATCAACATTGTCATCATCCAAAGCATCAGCCTCGGGTTGTTCTTGTGTCAACGACGTGGATTTCAAGTGTCGTGAGTTCTCATCTAAATTGCTTTGATATGTACGCCTTTTAAGATCTACGGCTGCATAATTAATGCAACGAAGCTCCCAGATCAATCACCAAAACTGCGCCCCCAACCATCCAACCAGCCAACCAGCCATACAGCTATACAGTCTCCAATCCTTGAATACGAGAAGAAGCCAGAGGAAAAGTTCCATTGGGGCGATGATCAGAGAGCTAGTTGAATTGGAACTGAAATTCAATGACAGGCAGGTTTGCCAAAGGCTGAATCGGGAATCAAACAAGCCGTCGGAGTGAGTTCGCGAGTTGAAGGATTTCAAAGATTCCCCCCTTGCTCACTCACTCACTCACTCAGTCACTCAGTCACTCACTCAATCGCTCGCTCAAAGGGAGCGGGAGGAGCGCCAAAAGCGAAGAAGATCCACAGGAACTAAAAGTGGGAGACGAATTTGTTCGCCTTTGATTATTCAAGAAAGCTCCCAACGACTGACTGCTCAGTCAGCCTTAAGGCAGGAGAGGATGGGCTCAGATTCTCGTCATTGGTTAGGGTGACAATCTCACACAAAAACCAAGCCAACCACTAAGAAGTGTCGCTATGATATGCTGGAAGTGTGACCTTTAAAAGTTTGCCAAATATCGAAAGAAACGCAATTACAGTACAATGTGTGTGTTTCATTGCATTTTGAATTAATAGATTCCAATAAAGCAATGATGCTGTGACAAGTAAGTTACGGAGATATAGTCTGGATCTAGTGGCATGATGTTGAATTTGAGAAAAACAAGGCGACTTTTCATTTCAATCCCTTCCGCTTCAAAACACGTCAAGAAAGCTTCAAACTGATGAGGAGTTGTCGCCAAACAAAGGGCAAATTTTCTCGCTGGCAGTCTCCTCAATACTACGTATATCTGAAATGAAAATCCTTAAGAACCAGCCAGCCATCAATAGCAGTAAACCGCAAGCATTGTCACCATAGCCAACGCAATCCAAAACCATCTTCGTTTTGCCAAGAGAAGCTCGCCCCCCCCCTTCCTTCGAGTGGTTTTGCCAAAGGCCACTTTGATCTGTCAATTTGAATAATTCGCCTCGCTGCTCAGAATTCCCTCTGCCATCTTCTCAATTGAATGGATGGTGTCGGTACTGGCAACACTTTATACTTTCAGACTTCCGTTCATTCAAAGAGTAACTACATGGCCAATTGCCACCAAACTTGACAAAAATGCTTCAGACGCTCCTCAAGGATGGATCTGCTGACAAACTTTTTGGTCAGTGCAGGTACTGCTAACACTTGGAATTGCAGTTTTTGATGAGAGACTTCCGTCAAATGTGTCTTTATTAAATAGTGTGCGTCAAGTGCTATTATACCGACTTTGAAGCGATATATTTGGAAGATCAATGACACTTTAGTTTCACACCTTTCGGCCTTCACCTGTCTCAAAGGTGTGATCGACTGTTGATATATTCGATTTGTTGTCCTAACTTGAAAGGTCGTGTTGTCTGTCCATTCTTCGTTCTTATTTCAAAATATGTCGACAGTTCCAGTTAGGCCTAGCTTTCAAAGTTCAACTACAAAATGACTATTAGAATGCTGAAGAAATTCAAAATTAAGAGTTATAGGACACAGTATCTATATAATTGTTAACTCATGCCTATTTAATGCCTCATTCAGAAATGTTATTCAACACAAAATAGTAAGGAATTCTCGCCGACAATTTAGTCTACAATCTCAAGATGTCAAAAAAGGATATTCCGAAAGTGAAATCCAATGGTAGGAAGAAAACAGAGATGGTCAAATTACTCGGCTAAACGTTCAGCAGACTTAAATTGATTCGTTGCTTCATGAATTAGGGCAAGTTTCCATCCTCTCTGAAGTTAGCTCAAGTTGTGTTAGTCTTTTAAGGTCGTTCCTCGGTAACTGCAGGCCAATCTATTTCATTTCGAATATTGCGAAGGTGTCCGAAATGATCATGAAGTCCAAAGCCGTAGAACTTTTTGAGGTCTATTAAGTCAATACCCCTAGCCAGCAGGGGTTTCGAGTGCATTTTAGCATGGTTACTGAACTGACAAAGCATTTGGGCAAGTGATATAGTACAGGTCAATGAGGGACTAGAAAGCCACGGGTCAGTTGATATTGCCACGGACTTCTAGAGATATGGACTGCAAACGGAAGCAAAAATATCCTATCTCCTAAACCGCTCATCTTATTCCAAATAAACGCTTCATACTATCACAAGATCTTGTTGAATAGATGAACTTGGCCAAGTTTGAACCTAAACCTATGCTTAGGGAACTCAGGAGAAATGTTCAAAGTTATGTAGTAAACACTACAAAAAAATGAATTTTCGGCCTGCTCTTGGTCCGCTACATGAGCTTTTGCCAACATAACTTTGCAACAATCGACTTTGCATGTAAATGATATAAAATTGACCTACCGTTAATTGAAGAGATGTACGTTTCTTATTTTATTACTTTAATTCGAAAAGTGGCTCAGAGTGGCTATGATCAAGAGCAGGCCGATTTGCCGGCAAGCTCGTTCGCAGTCCATATTTCTAGAAGTCTTCTAGAAGTTCTAGAAGAAGTGATGTAGCCAACCTAGACTTTTCCAAGGCTTTTGATACAGTAGATTATGGCCTTTTATTGAAACAACTTCATGAGATTGGGATCCAAGGCAAGGGTCTCAATTGATTAAGTAGTTTCATTTGTGGTAGGAAGCAATAGGTTTTTGTCGATGGATCCCATTGTGACAGAATGTTTCTGTCGTTGGTCGGGTAAGCCGGGTGAGTAGGGATTTAGGTTAGGCCCGGTTAGGCCCTCTCCTTCTCATCATCTCTATTGCTCTCATTCAAAAGCCTAATAGTAATGACGGTATCTTTCTTCCTCGTTGATGATACAAATTAGTTCATGGTAGGAGTGATCAAGATTCACGTAGTCTGGTCAACGTCCTAAAGCAAATGTACTCTTGGGCTGCTGAGAGTAACTTGACCTTGAACGGAATGAAATTCCGCTCAATGACCTTTGGGTTGACGCCATTTAACACTTCGCACGACTCGAAGATAATGGAGTAGAAGATATTCACTGGAAAATGAATGAGTGAAGAGTAATCGTCAGTGATAATTAGACCTCGCAAAAAAAGCCAAATTTCCAATTTCTTCACCGATTTTTCCACCTTTTCAGCTTCCTTTTTTTACTGTTTTTCATATTTTCCAACATTTTTTGTCCCTTTATTGTCATTTGGGTCACTATCTGTTGCCCTCTGAAATGTTGCTCCTTTTTCGGGACCTTTATATTTACTTCAGTGCTGCATGATCAGATGAAGGATTATATCCTCAGCCAGCACCGTTCATCAATATTTTTGGTTTGAGTTTTCACCGGCTTTACTAACCGCTGCAAAGAATGTAATCCAAGGCATAATTGAAATGAAAGATTATGATTTGTCTAACTGTTGACACTGAAACTTTAAAAAATATTGGTCTATCAATTAATTGACTATTTGAAATTCAACTCCCTCTTTTGGGTTTGGGAAAGTCTGCAAAAAAAGAGATAGCCCGTTGAGCTAAACCTGCCATCATGAATTTGATCCGACCCAAAGTTATTTTATGAACAAAAGCACCCTTAGCACCAACACCAGAAGAGAGTCAATTGTTTACCATGACATCTTTATTAATTGAAAATGTTTCCTGTTGTCGAGCATTGCAAGAGTTTCCTTTTTTATTTCTTGTTAACTCAATATATAGGCAAATACAGTTGGGTGCCTAGATTTTGTAACAGATAGCAATACAGCCAAGAGGCTAATAAGGCCTTAAAACGATCTTTTCCCCATCTTTGCAACACTTTTTGCATTATTTTTGCAGATCTACATATTTTAACAACTTTTTTCAATTTTTTTTCGTGTTGTCTCAACTTTAAAAGAAATATTCGGCTAAAAAGGCAACTTTTTTTGAGGTCTAGTGCTAATGGAAAGCTCGATGATTTTCAAAGGGCTGGTTGAAAATATAGCACTTTTTGGACCACAGGTAGTGTAACGAGCTCTGTTCTAGCCAATTGTTCGGGCAGATCTTGAGTACCCTTTACCTATTTGGGCTCCAATTAGTTCAGCATGTGTGCAAAAGTTCCAAAGATATTCTTCTAGGAAAATTACAGGAATGGGAGAGCTCTCGTACTAGAAGGTTGTGACTGCAACTTTCAAAGAAGGTACGAAAAGTTCACGTATCTCAATGAGTTATGACAATACAAGTTCTTCAATTATAGTGACCATAGAGGCTTGAAATGCGTTCTTCAAGCCCTTGAAAATCTCGGTTAGTAAAAAATAATGAAGCCCTCTACTCATCTCTGCTCTTTCTCGGGCTTCATAATAGTTCACTTTGCTTCTCTCTAATATTTGTAAGAGATGCGCGTGGCCTTTATTTAGTAACAGGTTTTAAGTCCGACTTGAGCAATTTTTGGATCAAGATTCCAGATCGACCCTATTTTAGAGGGAAAATCCAAACAGATCTTTTATCTTTCATTCGGTTGTGAAACAGATATTTTATGAAAATAAAATTGAATAAAGATTGAAAATTTTCCACTTTCAGGTCCTCCGGATTACATTCACAGGAACGGGAAGCAAGTCCTCAAACGCCAAAATAGTGCTAAGATGTAACTAGATCCTCAGAAATTGTAACCAAATACAATTACGTGCAAGAATCTGTCCAACCCACAGAACATCAACCATCAGTGACGCGCAGAAAAATGATAATAGAATGATGAATTCATTTTCTAGACCATGTCCTCCAGCCACTTTAAGTCTGCGTGTTGGATAATCAATTAGCAAGTATAAACGAAAAAAATCTCAAGCAATCAACAATACAAGTACTTTCAACGTTTCAAACATGGCATGGATTAAGGACCACTCCGACTGGTGCTTGTTGTACAACCTTTTAGTCAAGACGAGATTGGCGTTTTGGCTGATTGTTTGGTTGATTGGCTCTTTGGTTAGTTGGCTGGCTGGCTGGCTGGCCTTCAGTTGAAGTCTTTCACCGTTGTCCCTTTGATGTATTTTGAAGTTCAGATCCTCAATTTTGACACAAGGCGAGAGGCTTGACCAATGGGCAGTGAAATATTTGGGACCAGTTTAGTTGCCCATTCACTGGTCCTCTGGCTCAAATCGAACCCTTGAGAAGGAACGTCGCTGATCCCTTTTGTGAAACAACAAAACACTCTCAGCTTGATTTCCTCGATTCCAAATCTTCCACTAATCCCTGTGGGGGAACAAGAACGGGAGAGAGAGAATAAGAGAGAACGCTCTGTTGTTGGAAAAACTAGTTTGAATCAGAGTTCTAAGAAGAGAAATGACACTCAGAAATAATTTTGGTTTCACGCACCCAACACCATGCAATGAGATTTAACTTTTGACAAGTTCAATAGGAAAACAAATAGCCAAGTAAAATTGTGTGAAGCAAACCTATTACGCAGCAAAGCAGATAAGCTACAAAGGTTCCTATTATTGTAGTAGATGACTGAGGTTTAAGAGTGAAAGTTGCAAATTCAGGGAGCCACTGGGTATGGTCGTTAAAAATAAACTACTAGACCCAAAGAAAGGACACAAATAGCCTTTAATTTCGAGTGAAAAAAAATCATAGTGAAACGGGAAATCAGTCAAAGGCTCTCGGCCTTATTATGACACCCTGTCAAGATGGTCGTCAAGAGTTTTCCTTGGTCGTCCCTTTTCCTCCAGGGAGCTTGTTCCTTTTATTTGTGGTCAAATTTTCATTGCATTGGCATTGCACCGCACAAGGACGAATGCAAAACATTTCAGAAATTTCATTCTTAAAATAATTGTGTTCTTTCGAATCATCTTGCTTACGGTTTCCACTTGATGTGGTTTTGTTGACTGCCCCACGAATGACGAGAGAGAGTAATTATGGAAACCATCTTCCTCTTTTATGTTCCATTCCGACGTTGAGTTACGGCTGACAAATTGCATTAAGATCGCAATGATCATGATGATGATGATGTCTTTCTGAATACCGTGTCCGTGTCATTCATTATCTAGGCTCTTAAACCTGTCAAAAGCCAAGTCGTTATTTCATTAGGGTTGTTATTAAGGCCATTACAATTACGAGCTCTTCGCTTGCACTCAAGGGTTGCTTTGACGACAACTAATCCAAGCAATTTCTACCATTATTCCAATCTGCCAGATGATCCTGGCATGGTGTACAACATGGCATGTATGGTCAACCTGTTTGAATCAAGCTGGGCGAAGACGCTTGAATCCTTTTTTCACTAGTTACTTAAAATGTGAATTAATTGGAACAATAAATACGATAGCAATCGGCATCCCTGTAGATTCTCATGGATTTCCGCTGATCTGCGCAGACATGTCTTCTTAAAAAACGAAAGAAGCCGTTCATTACTCTCACATAAAAAGGGAATTACCATCAAGATCTTAGCCCTGTCTGCTTCCTCAAATTAGTACATGTGGGGAGCATACGAATATCACCAACACTAGTAGTGCTGTTATCTATCTTGGTTATGTGTTTAATGTCTGCATGGGTTCGAGTTCAGACTTCAGAGCTTGTGGGGCTCGTAAATCAAGGAGTGAAGAGCCATTGATGTGCAGTTTGCTCATTTGTATAGTTCATATATCTTATTTTATTGTCCATTCTTTTTCCTGAATAAGGGAGAGAGGGGGCGAGAAGGCACTTGGACTCGTTTTGAATTATACCCTTCTAAAAAGGGTGACCGTTAAAAGCAACCCGTCGATCAACCCGGTCAATTCCCATTCAAAAAAGTTTCTACAATTTTGTACCTGTTGATTGAGTTACACGAGTCCTGCCTTTCACTAAAAAACGCGTCTGAAATGCGAGTTAGCCGACTTAAAGATAACAACTCTGGTGTTTGTGTTTCACGAGATTGCCTCACCAGACAAGTCATCATTATTTAAAGGTAAACACAATTTACCCTTTCCTATGCTCATCAGAACTCGATATTTCAAACAGAAGCCAATTTTGACCATAGACATGGTTCTTCCTGAATGGGTTTGGGGAACGTCTTGTGTAAAACACGGTGACTTTAGAAGTGCCCTTGCCCCATCGCCTTGACGTTGACATCATTTATCGAATCTCTGACTACCTTTATGAAACATCTATGTAAATGATCTTTCCCCTTGAAAAACATTGGCGAATCATAACGGAAGATTAGTGGTCTACTACTAAGGAGAGTGCCCATTGTCGTTCAAAGATCTGACATTCGTTACTTCGCCCTCATGATATCGCGCTCAGGCCAATACAGTCTTACCGTCATACAAAATATATTCTCTGAGAGTACCTCCAATGTATCGGGCCTGGGAAAAGGAAAGAATTCTACATCGAACATTAAACAGAAATATTTGAATTGAGTCTCAATAGCGGACCTCCAAGTGCTAAACAAGTGCATGATGCACTTGCTTCTTTTAAGGATCAGTTAGGATTTTCAGCTCTTTTTAAGAAAATAATCACCGTTCTGGAAATGGTCACCCTCGGTTTGGGAAGTCATAAATATTCGAAGTGATTAAATGGTCCTGAGAGCGAGTAAAAGGAAGCTTTATGTTCATCCAAGCAATTAAGAGGACGACCAACCAAGTACTAGTGACGGAGTAATTTGGTTGAACAGCTAAATCATGGATTTGCCGACGTAAGAGGCCATGAATGTCCGGCATGCACAGAGATGTCAGTCATTGATTAGCCGCCATCTGTCTGAACCTGTCTAAACTGTTCGTTACCCATATTTTGTCCGAGTGAATCTCGACCGTTTGGATAAAACTCGTTAAGTCTTCAGAGCTTGAAATTTAAAGAGGTCGGAGTTCACGAGAGAGAAAGAAAGAGTGAGAGGGGCAAGAACGCAATTGACAAATATCAATGGATTATAATGAAACGCGGTGACAGTCAAATGATTGCATGCGAGCAATCCACTTAATCACATAATTACCCCCTATGTGATTGAGTCAAGGAAACAGAGGCTCCCTCAGTCACACGTTTCTCGGATCATCCTGTCAAGGGCGGGAATTTCAAGCAAAAACTTGTCATGCATCATTCCCAGGAGAACTACCTAGAGCAGATACAGGTAATATGCACATCAGCCGTAAAGAAGACAACGTTCATACCGAGCCGAAACAGGCGGATGTACTCCGCTCTTCAAATGACTGAAAGGTTTGACATCTATGAAGAAGATAAAGTTCATCAAAATCAATGGTTTCTTTCATTTTAGGAGTGGATGTCTGAGAAAAACACAATCAAGGTAGAAAATTTCCAATTGATACTTTTGGCCGCTTTCATGCAGCTCAGTGCAGTTCAAGATGGAAAATGTACGACTGTTATTCAAATGAACTATTTGCCTGCATTAGTTTCTACATTACTAGAAGCTTCAAGTAAAAAATGTAGATGTTAAGTATTTGTCTTAAACATTTGGCCATTATGAGGCACTTTTAAATGATTGTTGTTATTGTTTTTGTTTTATTCAGGGACTCGCCAGGGATAAGTTTACAAAAAGTAAGATAAAAAGATTGGTAAACTTGAGGCAAGATCCCTAGGTCTTCCCATAAACCATTTATGGTAACGTTAAACGGTTTGTTTTAGTGGAGAGACCTTTTGACTAGTGATTGCCGACTTTATCTTTGCCCTTGGTGCGGGCACAATCAGGTATTTTTGTCCAGATTTTGTCTAAGGTTAACAAGCTTTGCGTTAAACTATCTTGAAACTGAAGATGTTTGCAAAGCTACTGTAATCGAATAACAAAATAAGAAAACCTTTATTCCAAAATTTACATTACAACATATTTGACACTGAATCAAACAAAGAAGAAAGCCAAGGGATAAAATGCAGTGTACTACTGTCGACACATTCGTTTTAGTAGCTTACTGTTTTAACTAGTAGTAATGAATAATAAGAAATGGTTCATACAATTTGAAACCTTGACCCTTGACAGAAGGATATCTTTCAAACAGTTGAAATAATGACTTTTGGCAGTTCTCTCTAATTACTAGCTTACATAAAGAAATGGCGATTTTGTGACGCAATATGCCTTCTGTTTTGACACAAAAGTAAAAAATTAACTTATGGGTAAGGAAACCACACACGAGTACCAGTATGTGAAAAGTTTTTCAAAGTTTAAATGTATGTTTTAGCACGCATCTCCAAAGTCCTAAAAAAACTCGGTTTCGAAGTTTTTTTTCTTTTTGTCGGAAATTTGTCGATTTTGTAAAATAAAAACTACTATTTGGTGGCCTACATAGTTATTTCTTAACGGTTGCTTAAATATCTTGATTGTTTTCAAATGTTTCGTTGAATATTTTTTTTATTGAAAAATATTCAAATGCTTCCCCTCTTAAGTTTAAGTTTTCCACAAATGACAAAAATACATGAAAAAAGGGGGGAAGAGTCCAATCCAACAATATCAAATGCAAGATATAAAGAAGAATGGCCATGGGCTTTTTTTCGATATGTCCCATTTCAGTACAAATGGCAAGCTTTACACTCCGGTTGAAAGCCTTGCAGCTCTTCAACACTTATAAAGTGGAGTGGTATCGTTTGCCTCGAGTCCCAAATCTTCGTTTACTGTAGTCCTAATGGTCAAGAGGGTTGTCAGGTCACGTTTGATTCTCTTCCGCACGGTGGCGGGGATCATTTTGGGCGTTTCTAACCCTTCCCCGCATTCCCAGCGACCTTGGCCATTTCTTATCCACGGTTGATTTTGCCACGGTCTTCATCGTTATCGCTCTCGCCTTTTCCCCAACGCTGGCATTTAGCAAATGACAATACCCTCTGCCTCTTAGGGTTGCTTTACACTACGATGGAAAACTAGGATTGAATCCGGTTTGAGGATAGAAGTTGGACTAGCGCTGGGGCGAGTCTAGCAGAAGACTCGAGTCTTTCACTGCACTGAGGTCGAACAAAAAGACTCTATTTAAACCAAATTTAGATTTAAACCAAAGAGCGCGATTTAAGAAAGGACTCGGACTCGAGTCTGGACTCGCCCCAGCACTAGCCCTTCTTCCATCCTCAAACCGCATTCAATCCTGGTTTTCCATCGTAGTGTAAAGCCGCCCTCAAACTCTTGCTCCGACATGATTGGTTTTCAGGCAAAAAATTGTTTTCAAATTGTGAATACATTCGAGTTTTCCTGGATTTTTTCCAACAGGTTCTAGGGCCACTATTGTCGTAATCGTGATGTACGTTTCTAGGAGTCATCATTTAGTCAACCAAGCGAATTGATCCTTACGCCTGAAGCAACGGTGGACGGCCTGGTCAGTCTGGGGGCACCAATCTTCCGGTTTTCAGCTAGGGATTATCTTACACATATAAATAAATTCATTCACGAGCTTTTTGCTCAGTCGCAGAGACAACCTCAAACCATCAACGTGTACGCGTCATTCATTTCGTATAGATTAGATTCGGTTTGTATTTTAACGGTTAGGCACCATTATATTGGGATATTCCGATAGCGATCGTTAGAGTATCAAGAGTTAGGGGTAAATCCGCACATGGTCCTTCGAGCCGGATGCTTGGCTAGTGCCTAATAAGGGATTACCCCTAGCCCTGCTAAGATACTTCGATTGTTGTTGGAATACGTCCAAAGACTTGGTTGCTGGCCAAGTTCCCGATTTGGGAGGAGAATATTAATTAAAATATTCGACCATATGTACATTGAAGGGAGACGGTTTTGGGCTGTCGGAGTGGAAATTGGGTCCTGAAACCTGGTTTTTATTTCGGCATTTCAGAATACTCCGGGGTTCAGTCTCAGTAACCCGCAAAGTGCGGGCCGCCATGGTTTCCAAGGCGGTGGCGGCGGTGTCCCTTGAGGATCAGCCCACAGGAGGTGAAGGAGGCGCCCTCCAGGAAAAGCAATCACGACGGCTGACGCAAGAGGTGTTTGAGCGCGCGGCTGCCCAGGCCACGATGGACTTCGCCTCCCTGCAAGCCCAACTGGAGGGCCTCAAGCCATTGTGATTGGAGAACCTCCGGGCCAAGCATGATTATGCGGCCGAGAGTCAGCTGAATGCAATGCTGGCCTTCAAGATGCAAGAGGTGGGGAGCGCCATCCCACTGTGTCAAACGGCAGAGCGCAAGTTCAGAGATGAACTGGATCTGGTGGACCAATCACTGGAAGATGCGGCGGACATCGTTTGGGCGTGGCAGGTCAAATACGCCGAGGATCCGTCTGGTCAGGTTGACCTACGTCAAGCCACCACACTAGTTCACACACTCAAGTCCACACGTCTACCCGAGCTCGAAGCAGCGTATTGCGAGGCCAACTAGGATCTGATTGTCGCCCTATTTGTGGGAGTGACTGGGAAGATTGCGCGGTGGGCGGCAGAGTTGGAGGTTGAGGAGACCCGGAGAGCGACGGCCGAACGACCCGACGGCCTAATGGAGAGGGAACTCTCATTGCCATGTGCGATTCTCAAATGCTCATTTGATTTGACGCCAAGAAGCTCGTCAGTAAGTTCCAGGGGGATCTGAGGGAGTCAGGTGTGTTTCAGAAGTTCTCCAACTGGACAAGCTCATGAGTTAATCTCGTTCAGGAATGGAACCCTTCTGCAATTTCAACAAGGTCATCCTTTTTTCAAAAATTGAAGGACTGTCTCAATGGTCCAGCTTTGGATTTGGTCTCCAAGCACAAGTGGATTGTATTTGTCTGAAGCACTCGCACTTCAACACTCTCTCCCGGAACAGTGCAAGGCTATCTGGCATGCGCTCAAAGCCTTGCAAAATATAGAAGACATGTTCGAAAGGGAGGGAGTTAAGGTGTATGATTTTGCGATCATTCAGAACTTATCATTGGCCCTTTCTCTGGAAGGCCAAGGGAAATGGAAAAGTTGCAAGGCCAAGAAACGTCATGAGTACCAATTCAGAGGCAAAGAAGTGTCAAAAGCGGGCGAAACAATACCGGACTGGAAGAAGGGGATGATTCAGAATTATAAATGATTCAATGCGTGGCTACAGATCCAAGCCATCTTGGTGGAGTCACCATCATCCGCTCTCGGCCAGTCCCAACTGAAACCAGGGCCACGGCCACGAACTTTGTGATCTCGTGGCAGGACAAGTCGAGTACCGCTCAGTGCCCCATTGACGACAGAAATCATCGGAGTCACCGCTGTCGCAAAGGGCTAGCCATGTCTAAGTCGGAATGGTTCCAGGCCTGTCGTAAGGTTGGGATTTGTGCCCAATGTGCTAAGCCTTATGCTTCAGGTCACCGTTGCCAGGGAGCCTGTTCCTTCTGCAAGGACAACACGGGGCTAGCGGTACACTTCAGTGTTATGTGCCCGCTCAACATATTTCGAACCGCTCCTTTGAGGCCAGGAAGGCCTAAGTTTGGGCCCATCACTACCAACCGAAGTCGAGACAGATTGAGGCATTCCCTTTTTCCCCCACCAAGTGAAACCTCCATGCCCAAGTGGGCCAAGAGCGTGGAGGACAAACTGAACAAGCTTTCCGCCCACCTGGAGAAAGGAGGCAAGAATATGCCAGTCAAAGACCTCCCCAACAAAAGGAAATAGAACGATTTATCTGAAAACAAAAAGAGCTGTGATATATTGAACCACAATAAGTCTAGTTCTGTGTTACATTGTCTTACCTACCGTTTTCGGAAAAAAATGTTCTAAATCATCAGAGGTCGTTAGTGACGTTGAACAGCTTAGAAAAATTGAGGGGATCTCTGGAACGCTGATGTGTTATCTGGTAAACTTGAACACAATGCTAAAAAATACGAGTCCGCATTCTGCATGATTCTGGATCCAATAGATGCCTTATTAAGGCCTCCACGGCTGGAAAGGCTCAGTTAAAAGGAACTCCAACAACACTTGTCATGAATGTGGCTTGTAATAAACGGTGGTGTTGGAACAAAAGCGGGTAACATTTAGTTTGATGGACTTGAGACAACGTTTCGTGTCAACTCCTATCATGGCCACTACGGTTCTATTGGAGCACCTCTCTCGCTAATTCTTGCCAATCCTAGGGACTTTTGTCACCTTGGAGACCTCGAATTTACCGAGAAGTATCCATTACGGGATGAACGTCTTACTACTTGCAGTTGATGATGGGGAGCCAATAAGTTTCTCCCCGTCCAGGTGATCCATCAGCTAAGCTAACCAAATTAAGTTGGATGCTCCGGGGGGCCATTACCAAGGTCACGGTTCCTCCACATGTGTTCGCTTTCTCAGAGGCGGATTATCTGGACTTTGAAGTAGACATGATTTATAAAACAGCATTGGAAAACTTTGATTTTGGGCAATTCTGGTCGGGAGAAAATGTGGGGACTGGCGCAAATGAGTCGGACATCACAAATAGAACAGCCTTGGAAATTGAAGCCGAGAGCCACCAAAGTCAAAGTGCCAAATCCCATGAAGTTGAGATATGTTGGTCAGTGGAATTGCCATGGAAGGACCCAACACCATCGAGTCGAACAATGACAGATAATCTGGGACGTTCCAAGGCCATGTGGCGTAAACCTTGAACAGCAACCAGATAAAAATGCCTGCCAATTCCCCCTTGAAACATTTGCCCGTGTTTTGGGATGAAGAAAGCCATCCTTGATGATCTTGCCCAAAGGACATGTCGCAATAAAGAAGGTGATTTGCATGCACCAGTCGCGAATGTACACAAGTCAAAAACAAACATTTGATTTGCTTAGGCAAAAGTATTAGGTCTTGGGTGGGTTTGGCTATGTCAAAAGTGCCGTCCGAAAATGTAAGTACCGCGTTGTAGATTTGTAACATTTGATAAACCTACGTAGAATGCTACCACTGAGGTTGGACAATCCCAAGCCGTGGACAAACGTGAGGATTGACTACATGGGACCTTTAATGTGTCGCCATGAGTGTTTGTCAAAACTCAATATGAGAGTAGATAAACTCGGGAAGCACCAAAGGGAGAGTCAAAAAAGGCAAACTGTTAAGAATCTAAGAGAACAATGTGTTCATCCGAAATCTTTTAAGGTCTGGATTGTATTGTTAACTTGCTTTCACACCAGGTCCATCCATCCCAGAAACAGTGGATGAGTGCACAACCCGGGAATTCCTAAGTGCTTTTCGATGCTTCATTGGTCATTGTGGAAGACCGTCAGTGATATTTTCGGACAATGCAAAATATTTCAAAAATGCCGATAAACATTTAGATTATTTGCAAGCCAATGTAAATTGCCCACATGTCATAGGCGAATCGTTTCAAGGAGATGCAGCCATTCAATGGAAGTACAGCACTCCGGAAGCTCCATGGACAAATGGAGTTACGGAGCGGATGGTTGGCATGCTAAAGCGCCAAATGAAACTTTTTTTGGTTAAAAAGTTTCATTTCTGGTAGGAAGCAATTGGTTAAGGTTGAGGGATCCCTTAGTGACATACATGATGTCAAGTCAGGTGTTCCCCAGGGTTCGATCTTAGGGCCCCTCTTGTTTATATATAATATTCGTTGCCCCCTTCAAAAGCTTAGTATTACTGCCAGTCTCTCTTCTTATGCTGACGATACAAAGTTAGTTTCTGGTAGGAATGGCCAAGATTCCAATAGCCTTGCAAAGGACTTAAATCGAATCTACTCTTGGGTAACTGAGAGTAATATGGCCCTGAACGGAATGAAATTCCGCTCAATGACATTTGGGTCAACTCCTTTAAATACTCCACGGTAGATAATGGAGGTAAAGATATTGAGCAGGTCTCATCTATGAAAGATCTAGGTGTAGTCCTCCAAAATAATAGAAAGTTCGATGAGCATATCCAGCTGAAGTTGGTAAGGCTTTTCAAATGTGTGGTTGGATATATCGCACATTTAAGTCCAGAGACAGCATCACGATGCTAACTCTGTACAAGTCGATTGTCCAGCCACATCTTGAATATGCCTCACCCATTTGGGCTCCAATGAGTTCAGCAGGTTTGCAAAAGGTCGAACAAGTCCAAAGATGTTTCACTAGGAACATCACAGGATTGAGAGAGCTCTCATATTGGGAGAGGCTACAAAAGGTGGGACTGTACAGTGTTCAGAGAAGGTACGAAAGGTATCTGATACTGTACGTTTTCAAAAGTATCCATGAGCTTTGTCCCAACCCAGGATTTAGGGTCAATGCTAGTGACCGCAGAGGCTTAATGTGCGCTTTGAGAGCACCTTCAAGCCTTCGAGAATCCAGGCTAGCTCGAACAATGAAGTCCACATCTCTTCTTTCTCGGCTCCTTCATTGTTTAATTTGCTTCCCTCTGATATTCGTAGGGAATACGTAGGCCTTGTTGATCCGGTAGCATCTTTCAAGTCAGACTTGGACCAATTTTTAGATAGCATACCAGATCAACCCTACATTCAAGGACTAGCTCGGTCTGCCAACTCAAATTCGTTGGTAGACCAAATATCATATAAAAATTGAAAGGTAATAAATAGACAAATTATAACCTTTCATTTCAAATAACTGGGGATTACATTCCCTGTAGCGGTTAGAAAATCCTGTGAAAAAACAAAAAAAGGGTGTCATTAACAATAGACCATTGGGAGTGCCTGGCCAAGACCCAGCAGAATGGACAGTGATCACTCCAAACCTTTTAGTGTATGGAAGAAAAATATCGGAATTCGTGACACCAGACGTATCAATGTTAGGGCGTTTGTATTATGCCGATATGTGGATAGAGCATAAATGACTAATGAATGGATGTGGGACAAATGGTTGAAACAATACCTGCAACAGCTTAGTATCAGCCCGAAAATGCCAAAACATTTGCCCCTCTATTGAACGGGTGGGATGTAGCACTAATTAAACCAGAGACGTGGGAAAAGAATGCGCGGAATCTGGCAAGGATTGAGAGTGTCCGAAACAGCCCGGACGATGTTGCCATTGCTGTCATGGTTCGCAAGACGAACGGTCAAGTGGTAGAAAGAATGGCTTGTCAAGTTGCGCTCTTGGACCGCCGCACACCGCAGAAAAGCGGATCCAGATTCCCCATGGTGGATAGGACATGTTGGAGGCCTATATGAGACGCAGGCAGATCTTATCTCGGGAGGCCTACCGGGTGTGGAGTTCCAACCCCCTGATCGAAGACGACCCTGCCAGGAAGCTGTGATGGAAGATGGTGAAGTGGATCCGGAAACAGCAAGTGTCGTGATTGCTGCTCCTGCTTTTCGAAGGTTGAAAAGACAATGAAACTGTACATGTTGCCTCAACTTCGTCGACTAAGACTTCGAAAAGACAGAGACGACAAAGAGGGTTCTACAAAGACCTAGAGAATGGTCTTCGTTCCGATTATGAGTAGCATGGCATCAGAATTAAAACGTGTGCACACGACCAGAGAAGATAAACAATGAAGTAAAACATACAGTCCACAACTAATTGACGATGATAGAAGTATTCAAGGGGGCTTTGTAGATTTACGACTTACATGGCTATCGCCCCACGAGCCTTACAACCTTGATGTAGAATTTGAATAAAGTGAGAACAAATTCCTCATTTTCATACAGGATGGCCAAATTCAGAGACAAGCATAAAGTTGAAAAACAATCGTGAAAATCGGTTTGAGCCTAGATGTCTCCTTGTATGTCAACTTGAATCGTGTTAGAGTTCCCAGTGAGTTCAATTTCATGTTTAACCCAAGTTTCATTCAGATTAGAGCTTCTTATAACAGTATTCCCAATTCCCAAGACTGGTCCAATCAATCTTTGAAGATTGCACTCGTAGTAAGTTAAGTGTGACTAGGAATATGGCTCGTTCAAGTTTGCATTAGTATGTTGGACTTTGAGTCGAGAGTACCGCTTTTCTAAGTCTGCACTTGAACTTCAAACTCAAAAGCTGAAGTACGAATCAAAAACATCAATTTTTCTGGCAGCTGCACTTGAAGTAGGGATTTCTGCTTGAAGCAGAACGTCAGGACCCAAGTACAAATTAAGAATACCAGTCAAAATGGCAGAAAATGGCGGACAGTGGTCCATAATGGCGCCGGTGCTCAATATGCTTGACCTTAATATCAAACAATGGGGCATCCCGGATCGTTTTTGTGAGTGCATATTTTGAGATGCGATTTGTACCCTGGTTTACCAATAGGCTGGACTAGACCCGTTTTTATCCTCTTTGTTTTCTTTTCAATGCTCACCACTCTGGCGTTGCAGGATTTCATAATGCTTATGCTCCCTATATTCGGGATGCCCAACAAATTGGCCTGCGGAAAATCTGGGGTGAGTCCCATCCTTTCAAGCATCTTGTTGTCCTGGTTCGGTGCTTGCTGCATGTACACTGTAGAGTGCCTACTTGTTTTCGTAATTAGTTGGAAGAATGGCATTTCAGGCTCCAAAAATCGTGAGTTGCCAGGTACTTGGAAACTTTGACTCCTCACCACGTCGGGACGTACCTCCATTTGATCAACCGCATTCTCGAGGCCATCCTCTATTTGCTGCTAGTTTGTTCCAGTTTGATTTAATGACATTGTACAATATCGGGAACTGGTCATTGCCTTGGCTGGCCTCGGATACTTTGCATCGTGATTCCTCATTCAAACTCAAAATCTCATTAACGAGCACCAGGAAGCGGACGCAAAGTCCTCATTTTGCGGATGTGGAACATTCCGCCGGTCTTCAACATCAGACTTTGAGCTTGGAATCGTCGGAACCAGGACGTCCGTTTCACTCTGACGCAATTTAGTACGTTATCTGACATCAACCGCTTCAAAGAGATTAGTTCTAAACCCTTGAGTAAATATTTCGTGGGAGGAAAAAAGGCTGTCCAAAGTTAGGCCTTAAAAACTAGGCTGCTCAGGAAAACGTACAGAAAAGAAGCGAACGAATACTACGGATAATTCGGATTGCCAATATTTTCAGGCCAGGCGGTTTTACTTCTTTGAGTAAATCATGTCAAATCCCTCATCAAATTGACGAACTCCTCCAAGTCAGAAACAATCGAGTCGTAAGGCCCGATTCCATCGATACTTCCCTGTGGGCATGGAATTACCCGCTTTTGAAAATGGCGCCCAAACTGATTCACTGGCCTAGATCTAGGTCAAATGTATGTTCTTGAAAAGGGAGCATAAATAATATTTTTCCGCTTATTTTTTTTAATAAATACAAAACAACATACAGGTGGCGGTTGTTTATTGAGATTCAGAATTTTGGTTCGTGGTGTCGAATCTCTCTCTTTTACAGTACGCACGTGTTTTTCCGCATTTAGCAGTTAACAAAAAGTTAGTGTGCATTGATATGGTTTTTTAGAACGAAGGAAACTCGAGCCATCGAGCGTTGAGAGACTGAATGAACTCAATCCAACCGACTGGACATCCCGAGAATTTTGGGGGTTCGGGTCGATCATTTTGATCAATTGAGGTACTC
>NC_081449.1:735731-736613 GCF_007210705.1 Tigriopus californicus
AGACACCTCTCATGGAGAGACCTCTCTTGGGGAGGACGTGTTCTGGACAAGCGAACCCACCGGCTGTCGGTCGAGCCAGAATATGCGTTTGGTGGGGATTTTTTTTTTGCTCTTCTTCTCATTGTGAGTGATCAATATTGGACCTCCCGAGCCTGATGGATTTCTCATGGATATCAAATTACCTCTTGCCAGGGATTTAATGGGAGGGGAAATCCATAAACAAAGTGATATATTGGTCATTGCGTGATTCCGTTGGTTATGGTCGTTTGCCAACAACCCCATCCGATAATGACTTTCTCAATCATTGTGGACATGGCACCAAGCATACACCGAGCGAACAGAACCGCGGGTGGCACACAGAGGGCGAAAATCATTACCATCCAAAGTGCCTCTGCTCCTACCAGCCAACCAAGACGGCCAAGGCGGATGTACGGTACGAGGTTCAAAAGCCATTTTGAAGGCTACCAGAAATATCGAAACAAATCGTGGTATCTTTTAGCCATGTGTGAGCATTTAATTTGAGCTAGAATCTAAAAAATAAATCAAATCAAAGTTCCTCCTTATGATTTCGCGAGGTAGAAGACTGTTAAGATGGATTCGTGCACTTTTTCCAATACTTGATAAGGCTTTTTGACCGAGAGTGGGCGAGTGTAAATCTCAGCCATTGGAAGAAAAGGGACTGATGGCATGACACTGGACAAGGAATTGAATCAAGACATTGTAGATTGCCCACCTCCCTCTGGCGTTCTAAACCCACTTAACACAAACCCGAGACTAAACGAATACATATTGACATTGACGAGGAGCAATGAGGAGCTAGGAAACAAGAACCCTCCCTTGATCAAGCTCCAGGATCAAAGTGACATTTAGACACCTCTCATG